>NW_015163752.1:79386-80591 GCF_001447785.1 Gekko japonicus | reverse complement strand
CCCCTGTGCACCGGGTCCTTCAGCTGGAGGGCCTGCCAGAGGCACCGTTGCAGGCTGTGGACATTGCCCGCTGCTCAGCCCGGGACCCCGTCATCTCCCGGGTGCTGGGATGGGTGGTGAGGGGGTGGCCTGCGAAGACTGAAGGCCCTGAGTTCACGGCATTTATGAGCCACTGGGAGGAGTTGTCAGCTCACAAGTGCTGCCTGCTGTGAGGAGACAGGGTCGCGGTCCCCAGCACCCTCCGACAAAAGGTTCCCCAGGCCCTTCACGAAGCGCACCCGGGCATCGTGAGGATGAAAGGCCTCGCCCGGAGCTACGTCTGGTGGCCAGGCATCGACGCAGAGGTGGAGGCGTGGGTGAAACGTTGCCCAACCTGCCAAGCTGTTCGACCCAGCCCACCGGGAGCACCATCCCAGTCATGGGAATCCACACGAACCCCGTGGTCCCGGCTCCACATAGACTTCGCCGGACCATTCCATGGACTGTTATTCCTTGTAACTGTGGATTCCTACACAAAGTGGCTGGAGATAAGCCCCGTCTCTGCAACATCCTCTAAGGCCACCATCTGCGCCCTCCGGAAAATCTTCGCCACCCACGGCCTGCCAGACACCATCGTCTCGGACAACAGGACGGCGTTTACGTCTGAGGAATTTCAGCAGTTCCTCAGCAGCAACCTGATAAAACACATCAGGTCAGCACCTTTCCACCCCGCTACTAACGGCCAAGCGGAACGAATGGTCCGGATAGTGAAGGAAGCATTAAGCCGCCTGACGGAAGGCGACTGGGAATGCCACATCGCCCGTTTCCTCTTAACACAGCGAACAACGCCAAACCCTGTAAGTGGTCACTGCCAAGCGGAACTATTAATGGGTCAGAGGCCAACAATCCTACTGGACCGCCTGCACACCGATCGGGCTCCTGAGCAACGGAACTCCTCTAAGCAGCGGGAAGCACCTTGCGGGTTCTTTCCAGAGGACCCTGTCTATGCCAGGAACTTCGGTAGAGGCCCGGAATGGATCGCTGGCTGCATCATTCGTCCCACAGGCACTGTCATGTACGAGGTGTCCACAGAATGTGGGCAGGTCCTGCGGAGGCATATTGACCAACTCCGTCGGCGCATGCTACCAGAACACCCGAACAAGGAGAGACTGGAACAACGGGCAGACCCAGAGGTGAGCCCACCAGACGCCACTGCGCAGGACCTC
>NW_015163752.1:70975-75472 GCF_001447785.1 Gekko japonicus | reverse complement strand
TCTCCCTTTCTCACAATACAAGAACTCGTGGGCACTCCATGAAATTGCTGAGCGGTTGGGTTAGAACGGATAAGAGGAAGTACTTCTTCACCCAAAGAGTGATTAACACATGGAATTCATTGCCACAGGAAGTGGTGGTGGCTACAAGCATGGATGGCTTCAAAAGGAAATTAGATAAGCATATGGATGGCGGCTACAAGCACGGACAGCTTCAAGAGGGAACTGGATAAACATATGGAGCAGAGGTCCATCAGTGGCTATTAGCCACAAGGTATAGATAGGGGCTCTGGGGCAAGTGATGCTCTGTCTTCTTGGTACTTGGGGGGGCAACAGTGGGAGGGCTTCTAATGTCCTGGCCCCACTGGTGGACCTCCTGATGGCACCTGGTATTTTTGGCCACTGTGTGACAGAGTGTTGGACTGGATGGGCCTTTGGCCTGATCCAACATTGGCGTCTCTTATGTTCTTAATTGCATTCAAAATGTAATAATTCTGTACTAGGCTTCTACAGTTGCTAGTTCAGCATACAGTTTGCCAGCTATCCTGGAAAAAAAAGCACCGTGTTCTGTAATTGAGATTTAATGTGTGGAAACTTTTCATGGCATGGCAGTAAATAACATAACTTGGTAAATAATGTCCCATTAAGCCTGTATTAAAGTGCCAGGACATTTTTCTACAGGCTATTTGGCAACCCAAGTTCACTGTTATGGTCAGCAGTGCATCAGACCCTTTCCCCCCAGACCTTCACAGTATAATTGGTTTGTTTAAGAAGCCCAGAGCTTTCTATGACTTCAATATGTTAGTTGTGCTCTTCCACACCAGCCTCCCCATGCTTTACCTCACAGATTTGCTGTCATACTCCACAATCTCCTTTCAGTCTCTCCCCCCATTCTCACTCCTCCCTTTCTCCCTCACAGGCAGTGCAAGTCTTTTTCCCAGGTTGCACAATGAGAACCAGAGGCTTCTGGGAACAAACTGTGGCCTCAGTCCTGTAAAGCGATAGAAAGATTTTGGCAACTATGTGGCTGCCCAGTGACAGGTGAGCGGTTGAAAATCTTCCAACCAGTTGATGCCAGAATTTCAGCCAGAACTTTGTGTTGACTCAGGTGTGGGATTCAAATAGGTTCTCAGCTGGTATTAACCGGGAGAGCATTTTACATTCCACAGCTATGCTATAAATTGCTGTTCTTTCTAATCTCTCTGTGTATGGATAGCAATTATAAAACCACACAAATTAATGCCTAACTGTTCTGACAAACTGCCAGCACACGAGAACGTGCAGGAAATTCCTTGAGTCACAAATGGCATTCTAAGCTATTCAAGCATCCATGAATTTAAAAGTTTTTTTTAAAAAAGACCTGACGCAACAGACACACATGCCTTGCAACACATTTTGTGGTGTCAGTTGTACTTCAGAGCATAGGTCTAAAGCCCAAATGACTGGTACATTTTGAAGCTTTCTTGCATCAGCCAAGAGTGAACCGGCATGTCTATAATTGTACCCATGTGACACATATACACATTTTATTTATTTTAAAATTTATATTCCACCTTTCTGTGAGGCTCTGCACTCTCCTCCGGGGTCCTGCCGCCGGTGGCTGTGGTTAATAGAAAGATAGGGTGAGCGGGAGCATCGCTGGGACCAACACCTAGTTAAAGGAAAGGAAGGCGAAAGAGGGTCTCAGGCGGTCAGGGGGCAAGGTTGAATTCACCTCTCAGGCCCCTCTGCTGGCACAGCCTTGACCCTTGGCCCTCTCAGGAGCATTGGGACGGTCATGATTTCCCTCTCTCTGTCGCTACGCACCACGTTCTCTTTCCCAGTCTCAGCTGTGCATCCTCCTCGACCCTTGCCTCCACGTTTGATTAAATAAACCATGAATGTACACAAACTTTTCTGTTTCCCGAACCACTTTGTTGTTCGTTGGATTTGTGAGTTCATAGAATGGCCCCACCTGGAAGTGAGCCCCAAAGGCATTTAAATGCTGTCAGAGTCCACCACTAGCCCTTGGTCCCACCCAAGTGAGCTAATATCTTTGGAGTTTACTTCCAATTCAGGCTGCCTGACTGGAAGTGAGCTCCGAAGGCATTTAAATGCGCACCACCTGGTTGGGCTGACCCGAGTGAGCTCCGAGAATGTGCTCCAAAGGTCTTTATAGGCCTTTGGAACTCACTCTAGGAGCTCAGTTGAGTTGTACAGCCTAACTTGATTGAGCTCCCAGAGTGGGCTCTGAAGGTTTTTTATAGGCCTTATATGCCCTTATATGGGCAGGCCCACTTACAACTTGATGGAGTAACAAAAGAACAAGCCTGATCTCGTCAGATCTCAGAAGTTAAGCAGGGTCAACTCTGGCAAGTACTTGGATTGGAGACCTCCAAGGTATACCAGCAGTCGGGAGGTGGGGGCAGGCTTTATTCAGCCACCCTCTCTGAATATCCTCCAGCCCCCCAGTAGGGGGTCAGTCACCAGAGGCCACCATGACTTCCAGGTGCACATACAGTCAGTCACCAGAGGTTGCCATGACTTCCAGGCAATGTTCCCTCTAAACTGTGGAGTCTTGTGAGCAAAAATCCTACTCTGTGAGCGTCTGGCGTTAAAGTTGTGAGGAAGTGATTTGGCTACTGCATAAATTAGTTTGGTCTGGAGCCCTCCTTCCTGAGCTAAGATAAAAACATGTGAGCCGGAGGCTAAAAAACTGTGAGCTAGCTCACACTAACTCAGCTTAGAGGGAACACTGCTTCCAGGTGCACACACCCTCACTTGCACAAAAACACATGCACATATGAAAAATACACCCCCCCCAAATAAAAAGAACTACTCAAGCCCAAGAGGTTTCCTGGGAATCTCTTGCTGAGGGGTGGCATATCCCCCCCATTAAATAGTTACATTTCCATATAGAAAGGCCATCTCCTTGAAATAGGTAATATATATGTCCTTGCCTTAGCCTTTTTCAAGACTAATTTCAAGCTGAAGGTATTCTCTTTATGCTAGCTTAAGCTATAACCAAATGAATATTACCCCCTCAGGTCTCATACTAGTGTGTACGATCCTACTAAAAAAACCTCTAGAGGCTGCAAATCAGTATTGGTCTTGTCTGGGAAAGACAAGGGATTGGTTTCTGATGTTAAAGGTGCCCTATGGCATTTCTGAAAGTGAAAGTTTCATTCTTGCTTGTGTTCCTGACATGTTAAGGAAATGCTGCTTCTGGATATCTGAGAAAGATTTATTAGGCCGTCAAATGAGACAGGCTGCAGTGATAAGGAAGCCCGCCGTGGGATGGGTTGACTTTTTGAGCTGGTGTGATTGCATTTGGCAATCATGGCTTACCACAATGTGTTTGGGAAAGGTGTGGTCCCTCGAATGGGAGTCTCCGCCAACATTTTCAGAGCACATGTGTAGTGGCAATTTCTTTGGTGAGTAGATATAAGCATGGGAAATCCTCCCCAGTGGATTGTGTAATGCCAATTAGTTACTCTACACAGGTAAATTAAATGATTGCTTTTCTTATAGTTTTTAATTCACTATTACGTCATTGCAATTTGTCTTGGTGATTTTCATTACAAGAAAAAAGATACTTAAATGAGGTCATTCAAAATAACTACTAGTGGTTACCTGCAAACCTTCCCCTTCCTACTGTCACACATGGTCCATTAACAGTCCACCTACATACTGTCAGAACCCACAGCCAACAACGAAGTACACGCATTCAGGAACGGTAATACTTTTATTGCAGAGCTATAGATGCAGTAACATAAGCACTGTTAAGAATGGCGGCTGCCCCATGGGCATAATAGGATATAGGGTATTTGTATGCACCCCCCCAGCGCACTGGCCAATTAGGCACCCTCCTGCACGCGGGATAAAGCTTGGAGACAGGTAGCTAAAGCTGAGAACCAACACTCTCCCACAGCACCTAGGAAAAACCCAGACAATACAACTCCCTCCTGCACATCTGTATAGATAAGCATTTTGGCGCAAAGCAGAACAAGCACAGAAAGGAATGCAGTAGCAATTAACTAGACACAGACCGAGCTCCCCAACCCCCATGGCAGCATAGCTGACATACTGCCCTCTCTAAAATCAGCTTCTCTCAACCATTCCGGGAGGTCTCCCGGTTATTCCGGGAGATCCCACGGTTTGTCCGGGAAGTCGTGGTGGAACTGTCGCAACAGTCCAGGGGCCCGAATATCTCCTACTTCCACCTATTCGAGGTGCTGGGGTCCGAAATCCACCCACTCAACCAAATACATCAACTTTCCCCGTTTGATCTTAGAGTCCAGAATCTTAGAGATTTCATAATGCTCCTCGCCCTCAATCATGATAGGAGGGGGCAATGGTTTCGATGGACGCCAGGGGATGGAACTCGAATCTCTCTTCAGGAGGCTGAAATGAAATATAGAATGCAATTTTCTCAAATTTTTAGGCAAGTCCAAATCTACAGCAACATAATTGATGATTCTTTTAACCTTAAATGGCCCAATGTATTTCCATCCCAATTTT
>NW_015163752.1:69110-70607 GCF_001447785.1 Gekko japonicus | reverse complement strand
TAGGGGCAACAAGTCATTCCAATTGTCCTGTTGATAGTTGGCAAAACAACACAGATATTGTTCCAAAGTCTGATTAACTCTTTCTGTCTGACCGTTGGTTTCCGGATGGTAAGCACTGCTAAGGCCTCGTTCCACTCCCATCAGTTTCATTAGCTCCCCCCAGAACCGGGAGATGAACTGGGTCCCCTGGTCGGAGACCACCTTGGTGGGGAGCATGTGCAACCTCACCACGTGCAGGAGAAACACTTTTGCCAGGGTTTTAGCCATGGGCAGTGAAGTGAACGGAATGAAATGTGCTTGCTTAGAAAATAGATCCACTACCACCCAAATCACAGTCATTGATTTGCTCGATGGCAAGTCAGTGATAAAATCCATGGAGATGACTTCCCAGGGTCGACTCGGATTAGGAAGTGGGTGCAACAGTCCCGGGGTTTTCCCCAGCCTGGGTTTACTCATGGCACAGATTTGGCACGACTGAACAAAGGAGGATAAATCCTTGCACATTTGTGGCCACCAAAACTGTCTCTGGAGTAGTTGGAGGGATTTAACGAATCCCAAGTGTCCAGACAATTTGGAGCCATGCACTGCCTGTAACACCTCCCCCCCTGAGCGAAAGGGGAACAAATGGCTTATGTCCCCGGTACCAACAAGCATTTCCCCGCAGTTCAAAATCCCCCTCCACTTCAAGAACTGCTTTCCCCCCTCCGACAGGGCGGAAGCGAACTTACTGTGCCAAGTGTTCTTTCCCTCTGCCCCTGTCCCAGGAGGAGCCGGCTCCCCCATCACAGGGGGTGGGGAGGTGAGGCGGGACTGGCTGCGAGTCATCACTGCCCCGTCCAGCTGTGAGGGGGTGAACACCGAGTCCAATACCTCATCTCGTTGGTTGTCGTGTTGGGGTAGGCGGGACAGGGCATCAGCCAGAGAGTTTGCAGAACCCGGGAAATGGTGCAAGGTGAATTGAAACTTTGAAAAGAAATCGGCCCACCGGAGTTGTTTGGCATTGAGGCATCGAGGTGTTTTGAGCATTTCTAAGTTCTTGTGATCAGTCCACACCTCAAACGGGACCCTTGCCCCCTCCAACCAATGTCTCCACATGGATAGGTCGAGCTTTATTGCCCCTGCCTCCTTTTCCCATACTGACCAGTTACGTTCCGTGTCATTGAATTTACTTGACACGTAAGCTAAGGGAGGCAACAATCCATCCCCTCCTTCTTGCAAAATCACCCCCCCCATGGCAACATCAGACGTATCAGTTTGTACAACAAATTTTTTCGTTTCATCGGGGTGGGCAAGAACCGGTTCCGAGGTGAATAAGGCTTTGAGGTGATCAAACGCCTCCTGACACTCTTTACTCCATGGTAGCGTGGCACTCGGCTTAGTAGCCTCTGGGCCCCTCCCCTTAGTTTTTAGCAGATCTGTGAGGGATAAGCTGACCTGGGTGAAATTGGGTAAAAAGGTTCTGTAGAAGTTCGCAAAACCGAGGATTGGAGCTGTCGT
>NW_015163752.1:52985-68165 GCF_001447785.1 Gekko japonicus | reverse complement strand
TGGGTTTGGGGCACCTCCCAACCCAACACGTCACAAACTTTTCCCGGGTCCATCTCTAGTCCCCAGTCAGAGATCCGATTTCCCAAGAAGTCAATGTGCGTTTTGTGAAATTCACATTTTGACAGCTTAGCAAACAGTTTGTGCTTGTACAACATGGTTAAGACCTCCCTCACCAATTTCACGTGTGAATGTAGGTCGGGGGAGTACAGCAATATATCATCTAGGTAAACAAGCACCCCCTTGAATAAGTGCTTGTGCAACACTTCATTGATCAGGTTCATGAAGACCCCCGGGGCCTCCTGAAGGCCGAAGGGCATCACCCGGTATTCGAACTGGCCGAGGGGGGTGTTGAAAGCGGTCTTATGCTTGCCCCCTTCCCTGATGCACACCCGAAAGTAGGCCTCTCGAAGGTCCAGCTTGGAGAAGATTTTTCCTTTTGCCGCTTCAGTAAGCAAGTCTTTAATCAATGGCATGGGATAGGCATTAGTGGAAGACACTGCATTTAAGCCCCAGTAATCCATGCAGAGTCGTAGCCCCCCATCCCTTTTCTTTTGAAACAGTACCGGGGCCGTGTAGGGGAATTGGCCGGTTGGATGAACCCACGGGTTAAGTTCTTGTCTATGAAGTTGCGCAGTTCCTCCTTTTCGGCCGGTCCCATTGCATAAATGCGCCCCTTGGGTAATTTCTGCCCCGGCAACAGTTCAATGCTACAGTCTGAATGTCTATGCAGGGGGAGTTCATCCACCTCCTCCTCCTCGAACACCCTAGCCAAATCCTGTTACTTGGGGGGAATGGCTAGCAGTTCCTCCTGAGCTAGACACACTCTAGGGCCTTCTGCTTTTGGCTGCTGGCCCCATTCCGGGTTCCAACTGTGGCCCTGGCACTTAGGTGAAATGAACAGTACCTTCCCTTTGTCCCACAAGATGTAGGGATCGTGCCCGTGCAGCCATGAGGCCCCAAGGACTAGGGGGAACCTGGCGGTTGAGGTGATCACAAATGCTCTGTTTTCCCAGTGATCCCCCACCCCAATCCGCAACGGTACAGTCTTGTACTCACACGGGTCTTTCATTGTAGAGCCATCCATTTGTGTAAATATCAGGGGGTCTTTCAACTTCACCACCCCAGCCTCTAACCCTGTAATCAGGGAGGGGTTGATCAGATCCCTCCCACACCCCGAGTCAATTAGGGCTCTCACCTGTATATACGTTCCAAGGCTGAGGTTAATCAAAGCCACAGTCACAAAAAACAGGGAGGGAAAACTGCTCACCACATTAGGCGCCTCCGGGATCGGGCCCTGCTTCTCTGCGCCTCTTACAGCAGGACCAATCTGTTTCCCGCTGGCTCCTGCGTCCGCTGCAGTTACTGGCAGCGTAGTAGTCACCAGCACAGTCAACTGGGTCGTGGGGGGTCCCCTCACCGGTCATGGTAGGAGGTGGGACCCCCCTGGAGTCATCCTTCTCAGGAATTGGTTTCTCCTCTCCAGTTTTGAAGAGATGCGCGGAGATAGAGAATGGAGGATTCTTAACAGAATGTCAGAACCCACAGCCAACAACGAAGTACATGCATTCAGGAACAGTAATACTTTTATTGTAGAGCTATAGATGCAGTAACATAAGCACTGTTAAGAATGGCGGTGGCCCCATAGGCATAATTGGCATGGGTCTGGGTCCTAGCCCAACACTCTGACTGCTACACCACACAGGTTTTCAAATGCTATTACATAAATGCTTAATTGCTCACAATGATATTGTTAACTCAGGCCTATAGCTGATTTGGCTATTCATGTGCCATTATTCTGATTCTTTGACTTCATTGTACTAATGGCACAACCATTATCTAGCTCAAGGAACCTTCTGCTAGTGGAAAATGTTTATCCTGTTAGAGCAAGGCTCTTTACAATATCCAAAGTCTCCAGTGCTAGTGGGACAAAATCACAGGGTGAGATCTAGTGATGCATACACAAATATGCAAACTTACACCCCACAGTTCTGCTTGTGCAAGGAATGTGTGTATGTGAAGTGCCGTCAAGTTTCAGCTGACTTATGGCGACCCCATAGGGCTTTCAAGGCATGAGACAAACAGAAATGGTTTGCCATTGCCTTCCTCTGCACAGTGACCCTGGAATCCCGTGGTGGTCTCCTATCCAAATATTAACCAGGGAAAGCCCTGCTTAGCTTCCAAGATCTGAAGAGATCAGGCTTGCCTGGGCCATCCAGGTCAAGGTGGGCAAGAAATAGCTCCTGACAAATCCTAACTTAATCCCAGCAAAATGGAGGTGCTACTGCTGGGGGGAAGGTCTAACCTGGGAAATGGGTTATGCCCTGTGCTGGATGGCATTGCCCCCCCCAAAGAATCCGGTTCAAAGGTGGGTGCTCCTGTTGGATAAACAAGTGGAAGTAGTGGCTAGGGCTGCCTGTTGCCCTTCCTGGGCAGAAAATATCTTGTTACTCTGATGCATGTCCTGATAACTGTTGGAAATGTATGGGTTGCAAGGTCTCAGATTCCAGCCATTATAGGGTTAACTTGTTTACCTTCTCTACTATTGTTTAGGCTGACCTGGAAGGGAAACCTGGCAGACAGCCAATGTAAGAAAAGCCTGCAAATGTTAATGGTATTGATTGGTTACTGGTTTCAGGTGACTTCCTTTCTAGGGGTCAAGAAGAAGGCGATTCTCCCTGTTGTGTACTTGTGTTGTAACATTGCTTTTGTAAAAGTAGGATGAGACAATGTAGCTCTAAGATATGTATGTTATCTTGTGGGTTTCCTGTGTACCTTTTGCCCTTAGAAATAAAGCTTTTTAAATTGAAAGAAATGTCTCCTCTCCAGTAAAGCAAAGATTCATTGCAAATTCTGAGTATTTAAGTATTTTGAATATTTTTACCAACATATCTGGTAGCAGAGGATGGTTTGATTTTAAAATGCTCACTGGACCAAGAGAGAGAGAGAGAGAAAGCTAAACTGAGTTAGCAGCGAGAGGCTTATTTTAAAGCGGACCATTTTTTCTACAAGTTTTTCTTTTGCTCTCTGCCAAGCAAAGTTGCAACTCAGAAAGGGTAACTTTAATTCTTGCTGATTAGAGAACTCCCTTAGCTAGTCTGCATTTTGCTAACCAGCAGCTGAGAAATCTTTTTGAAGTTTTTCTTCTTTGAGCGCTTTGGAGCTCAGATGGAAGAGAGAGAAACCACAGCTGATGAGGAGAAGCCGAGCTGGTCGTTTCCACTCTCCAGGATGGTTGCATTGTTGCCTGTGGTGACCACCGGGGAACTGGCAGGTCTACCTTCTGAAGAAACTACCAGAACAGAAGGGGAAGTGGGAACCACACCAGAGGAGGCAGCAGAACCCACAACAGAACCCACAACCAGTGTGAGACAATCAGAAAGAAGCACTAAAGGGCAACCACCAAAGAAATATGGATTTTGTGAAACTGTGCAATCTGCAAAAGAACCTAAGAACTGGAAAGAAATATGCAACTTACCTGCGAGTGAAAGAGACAGATGGCTTGAAGCAATGGAACAGGAAATACTATCCATATATGAGAAAGAAGCATGGACTCTTACTAAACTACTTCAAGGCAGTAAGCCTGTTGGAAGCAAATGGGTATTCAAAATCAAGCATAAAGATGATGGGACTGTAGAGCTATACAAAGCACGCCTAGTAGCCAAAGGCTATTCATAAGAATATGGAACTGACTATTTTGAAACTTTTGCTCCGGTTACCGACCAAGCAATGTTCAGAACACTTCTTAATGTTGCAGCATCAAGAGACATGATAGTAGAGCATCTTGACATAAAAACTGCACTTCTCAATGGATAACTATCTGAAGAAATATATATGGAACAACCTGAAGGTTTTAAAGTCAAAAGACAAGAGGATTATGTTTACAGACTCAACAAAGGACTCTAGGGACTAAAACAAGGAGCAAAGGCTTGGTATGACAAAATTACTGGACTATTGCAGAAGCAAGGCTTTGAGCAAGGAAAAGCTGAGCCTTGTTTATACACAAGAATTAAAAATGGACAATACCAGTATGTTCTTGTTTACATTGATGACTTGATCATGGCTTGTCGAAACAGAGAAGATATCAAAGAAATAGCTGATATACTGAACAAGGAAGTGGAAGTCAAACAGCTAGGAGATGTAAAACACTACCTCGGAATGCAAACTGAGAGCCTCAAGGATGGAACTTTTCTTCTGTGCCAGAAACGAAAGATTATGGACTTTATAGAATCTGTTGGTATGAAAAACTACAAAGCATCATCCATACCACTGGAACCAGGATATCTGAAGGAAAGGGATGGAAAACCTCTTAAAGACATTGGAGAATACAGAGAAGCAGTTGGGAAACTTCTTTACCTGAGCAAAACCATGAGGCCAGATATCACAGCAGCAATAAGCATCTTATGTAGAAAAGTGAGTTTGCCTAATCATCATGACACGGTACTTGAAAGGAACAATGGACTTACAACTGAGAACTGGACCATCTGAAGGACCCAGACTAGTCGGATATATGGCCGCCAGCTGGGGAGAAGAATCGAACAAGTATAAGTCAACTAGCGAATATCTATTTTTCTATGGAGATGGACTAATAGACTGGACTAGTAGAAAGCAAACTGTTGTGGCGCAGTCTACAGCAGAAGCTGAGTGTGTTTCAGCAGCAAGTGCCTGTAGTAGAGTTGAATGGATTTTTCATATGTTGAAGGACTTCGAAATAAGAGAACCTGTACCTGTACCTATGTTTGAGGACAATCAAGCGTGTATTACTATATGTAAGGAAGAAAGTACCACTGCAAGAAGTAGATCAATTGGTATTAAGTGTGCATTAGTGAAAAACTTGAACCAGAATAAGTCAATTGATATTGAACATTGTCGTACAGAGGAAATGGTGGCTGACATTTTGACTAAGCCACTGACCAAGGAAAAATTTGAATGACTTTGTGAAATGTTGAATATGCTTGATGCAAATGTTGAAATGAATACTGAATAATGTTTTGTATGTGCATGTATAATGGCTTACATGTTGGACCTTGAGAAGGGGTGTTGGAAATGTATGGGTTGCAAGGTCTCAGATTCCAGCCATTATAGGGTTAACTTGTTTACCTTCTCTACTATTGTTTAGACTGACCTGGAAGGGAAACCTGGCAGACAGCCAATGCAAGAAAAGTCCATGAATGTTAATGGCACTGATTGGTTACTGGTTTCATGTGACTTCCTTTCTAGGGGTCAAGAAGAAGGAGATTCTCCATTGTTGTGTACTTGTGTTGTAACCATGCTTTTGGAGAACTAGGATGAGACAATGTAGCTGTAAGATATGCATGTTATCTTGTAGGTTTCCTGTGTACCTTTTACCCTTAGAAATAAAGCTTTTTAAATGGAAAGAAATGTCTCCTCTCCAGTGAAGCAAAGATCCATTGCAAACTCTGAGTATTTAAGTATTTTGACGGTTTTTACTAACAATAACATCTAGATTAGTTTACTGCAATGTGCTCTATGTGGGGTTGCCCTTAAAGACTGTCCAGAAGTTACAGTTGGTACAGAATGCTGCGGATGGAGTGTTGACTGGACTGGGTCATAGGGAGCATATCACTTGAGTCTTGTTCCACCTACACTGGCTTCCAATGTGCTTCCAGGCTCAATTCATGGTGCTGTTATTGACCTTTAAAGCCCTGTGCATCCTGGGACCAACATACCTTAAGGACTACCTTCTCCCATACAAACCTACTAATTCACTCTGGTCATCCTCAGAGGCCCTGCTTTGATTGCCCCCACCATCTGAGACTAGATGGGTGGCAACCTGAGAAAGGGCCTTCTCTGTTTTGGCACCAAAACTCTGGAATTTCCTCACCTGGGAGATTCATCTCTCTCCTTCTATTGGTATCTTTCACTAGTAGGTGAATACTTTTTTGTTTCTTCTAGCATATTCCCAATAATGGCTACTGGCCCTCCTTCTAGTGTTTGTTTCTGTGTTTTTAATTGAATGTTATAATTTTAACCCCATTTTAAATTGTTTAAATGTTTTACTGTTCACTGCCTCATGGATCCTGATTGGGTGGAAAGGTGGCACAAAAATATTTTAAATAAAATGTAGATACTGTGATATCTGTCATTTCCTTTCCTCAAATAATTACTTGCACAATATCTTGTGCAATATCAAGCTTATTGTATTCCAAACTGCATTTCTACTTGCACAAGATATACAATAAACTTGATTCAGTGCAAGCTGCTAGCATGGCCTTTTTCATTTGTTTCCAGTTGCGCAAGACCTCTGGCATGAGTGAAAATGTTCTACCATAGGACACAATCTCACATTTCTATAAACTCTTTGACAGCCATGAAAACCAAAACATATTGCAACACAATCCAGAGTTCAACCATGCATAGATCTGGTAACAATTGCACTATTAGAGAAGAGTCTTAGGTATAGACTGTACTGACCCATATTAATCTAGGTTTTCACCCCAACCTTTTATTCACTGGATTGCATTTACTGCCCATGGTGGTCTTGTGGATTTGAGTTCCATGCTATTACTCATCTAGTATTTGCACCTGTTGTTGGAATATGCAAAAAACTAACTTGAAACCAGCTCCACCAAATCCTATTGGCTGGAATCCAACTTGTTGAACTGATAGCAGATTCCATATTCAAAAGAATGTCTGAAAGGCAAGGATATGTGTTGACAACACTGCTTGATCGTTATGTCAAGAGCAGAATTAACACCATACTTCAGCCCCAAGCAGGCACAGATCAGTCAATGGATATTGTCATAAACAAAGTTCAAGGAGCTATTGCATCATCTTGTTACTCTCCTTTCTGCTGTGTTGTTTAAAGATATTTGTTAATATATAGTTGTCTTCCCAACAACAATGCACAACAAAGGATTTACTAATTTTGTTCAAGCATTTTTACTGGATGAAACATTATAATCAGTATTTTTCAAGAAACCAAACTTCGCATCATGAAAAATAATTTTTTGTAACATTTTTTACAACAATCTCAACTCAAGCATCTCCTGAGAAGTCTGTTGTGTCAACATTTTAAGACAATGAAAATCATGGGGTGACTAGTCTGGAAGTGAGAAACCTAAGAACTGCAGGCTTCGCCTGTATTATGTTTCATTCTCTCTTTTTGTTTCTTTACTTGATATTAACATCTTTTCTTTCTTCTGTCTACTCATCCATTTTATTTCCTTCAATCTGGTTCAAGTTATTAATTGGAAACAATAATTCCAGTAGTATAATTGCACAGTTTCTAATTGATTAATTCATTATCACTCCATGGATTTCACAATTCTAGAGATTCTTTTAATGTTCTCCTGTTTCAACTGAGGTGGCTAACTTTTTGTCCAGCATTGTATCTGTACCCCTCAAAGTAGCTTGAGCTGCAGGGATTAGTGTAATAGATAGACCAGTTTTATTGATTAGGAAAACAGAATTATTTGGAATTAAAATATAAAATGAAATAATATATTCCATCAGGATGATGACCGCACTATGGAACCCTCAGATTTTCTGTCTGAGGACTTACCTGACTGGCCTCATGTAACACCCGATGAAATAAAAGAACTGATTGGCCAATTAAAACCAGGAAAAGCAGCTGGTCCTGATATAATTCTCCCCAAAAATTTAAAACTGGACCCTGACTGGTGGGCGGCCCCTCTTGCATCCTTTTTTACAATGATTGATAAATCTGGCCTTATTCCTCATGCATGGTTAAATCCCAATTTACAAAAAAGGTGATTGCTCAATTCCTTCCATCTATAGACCAATCAGCCTGCTTTCAGTTATGGGCAAACTGTATGCCAAACATTTACTACCTAAGCTGACCATATGGATGACAGAACAGTCCTGGAACAGCTGGGATTCTATAAAGGGAAAACTACTTTAAACCATTGCATTGTATTAGAGCACCGGATTAATAAGTATGTTAAAAGAAGCAATGTAAAATTATACACTGCCTTCATAGATCTTAAAGGGGCATTCGATTCAATCGACAGGGAACTCCTCTGGGCTAAACTACAACAACTAAACATAGATAAGAGACTCCTTAACTTTATAAAAAAGCTATACACATCAACAAAAGGCCAAATCAAATGTTCACTGACAGGGAAATTAGCTTCAAAAATCCCGTCAAATAAAGGAGTCAAACAAGGCTGTATATTAGCACCCTTTCTATTTAACCTGTTCCTTAATGATCTCTCCCCTTACCTCAAAGCCGTTGATTGCCAGGCTCCTAAACTGGGTTCTGTCCACGTCCCTCTACTATTATATGTGGACGTCATGGTAGTATTGTCCTGCTCCAAAGTTGGTTTTAAGTGTTCACTAAATAGATGTCTTTCATATTTTATAACAAATAAATTACTTTTAAACCATGAAAAATCAAAACTACTTGTCTTTTCCAAAACTTGGAAACCATTCAAATGGACAATTGGAGGCAAACCAATTGAACAAGTTAAAATTTTTAGATACTTAGGTCTGTACTTCCAGTATAATGCATCTATGTCTGTGCTGAGCTGAGTCACTGCCCTTCTGCCTAGTAGCAAGGTAATTAGGATTTAAGTGTTAATGTCAGCACAGGTATAATAAACAGAGAGGCTCATCAGGCTTACCTATTTGTAAAAACCCCCAACCATTCAGGATTGGAAAAGTGACACAAAGTATTGAAACAAACTAATCAGTCTCTTTCAAGATCTTTAAAGATTTTAAGAGGCAAGGCTTGTAATCTGGGCACAAATTACGTGTACCTTGACCCAAACAAGTAACAAATTTATTAGAATTCTCATCTGATAAATACTCAGGAACTGACAAAATTCCTCCAGTTTTTGTCTAGATGACAGACACTAGAACCCATAAAACTTTGAGGGTGGTTGAATTACCACCTGCAAAAATGGTTTTGCCCTATTTAAAATAGGAAGCCAGTAATATCAGGTTTTCCAGAACTCAGAAATCATGGCCACATCTGTCACATTTATTCTATTTTAATACCGACTGTAAATTAGTGATGCTGAGTCACTTTTGTTTAATTCATGTTTGTTCACTATGACCTTTAGTCCACAGTAACGTTTGCACTGAGAAAGCCCACTTCCTTCTTTCCTTCCTGCAACACTCATAATCCTACTGTTGACCGAAAATAAAATGTGGGTGAGCCATCAAGATTTGGTGGCCTCTATCTCAAGAGTAAAGGAGATGTGGGATAATTGTGTCATTTTGCAAGGGAGAAGCATATCCTGTGTTTTTCCTGCCTCTTAAGTCCACAATTAGGCCCAATTACTTCTGTGAAATGCCTCCAGAGTTAAGTGGTTTGATGACTGTAGTATCCTACTGGTTCCATAGGACTGCAAGGAATGTGTTGTTAGCATGTATTTTTTAAAATTTATTTATTTATTATTAAATTTATACCCTGCCCTCCCCGGATGGGCTCAGGGCGGCTAACAAATGAGGCACATATGCCAAGATTAAACAGGTAAAAACAGGATAAAACAACCAATAAAACAATCATTCATATAAAAAAATACAAGTGCTCTAGATGTCACCCAGGAGGCAATGGCAAGAGACAGGTGATTAATGTTTGGGTCACGACACCCAATATAATAGTTTTAAAAGATTATACCTTTACCAAGAGATAATGGCCAGACTAACATGGAGAAAGCTGTGGGTCTTCTAGTTTTTACCTTTGGCTGTTTGATAATCTTGTCGATTGAACACTGAGTGCATATCAGGAACTTTATGACAGACTCTGGCACCAGCCTACTACTATGGCATGTTTGGTGGTTGTAGATGCCTGCATATCTTTGTATCAATTCATTCTTTACTGAATTTGAGAAGGATATGGAGCGTGTTTGAAGAATGGGGTGTCACAATACTCTAGTACTGTGTCTACATCCACACATATGAGTATTTTTGTACATCTTTCCATACTCTGTTGCGTAGAATGTGTGTTAACATCACTTGGAGCAAATGCAGTCTGTTAAAATAATATTACGTGGTCTTTGTCTTGTATGGTCTTCTGTTATGACTTGGCAAATTTTATTTTTTTTATTTTAATTTTTTTTTATTAGGTTTCATTTTTATAACATTACAAAAATATATATCAACGTTTAAACTCTTTCAAACATTTAAAACACAACCAACATAACTTTAGGCAACCATTGGGTTACAAGGAGCCAGAAACTTAAACACTATTACATTAATATGCACTTCATTATCTTTCATTGTTGTACATTCCTGCAGCTTAAAGGCTTATTATGTAGCAACCAGGACACAATATGTTATAGAAAGGTAAGTATATCTTCATACTTGTTTGGCATTGTATTCAAAATATGTGGTGCCTTACCAAGAATATATGTGCTAAAGGGTAACCATTTAACCATTATACTGGTATGAGCGTTAGTGCAATCTGATATCGTAATAGAATCGGTAATCTTATCCATAGCCAAGATTTCCCATATTTTAGTATACCACCTTGTTATGGCAATTGGTGACTGTTCTTTCCAGCTTGCCGCTATTACCGTTTTAGCAGCTGAGAAGAGAATTGAAATAAGTTCCCTATAAATTGGAGGAATTGTATTATCTTTCCATAAATCTAATAGAAGTATTTCAGGAACTTTGTCTACCTCATAACCTGTTATATCCTTTACCTGTCTTATCACTTCATTCCAGAAGTCTGATACCAGTTTGCAGTCCCACCAGCAATGCATAAATGATCCCTGCATTCCACAATTTCTCCAACAAAAGGGAGGATGTGAGGGAGAGATATGATGCATCTTTTTTTGGGCAAATTTTAAAGGGAACAAACTCCAGCTACTAAAATTTCTGCCAGCCTCACTTGGTCTATTTCAGGAACCTAGAATGATGCCTTTTTATCATGTCCCCTTGCACTCCTTAAAATAAAATTGAAGTTGGGGTTGTTTTTCTTTAGTTTCTGTTGCCTGTAGGATGTGGCATATTTGTATTTAATGGTGAGACTTTGGACAATATTGTAGCGGCATCATGGATCCCTCACCTACTAGAATTATCTCTGAGATTCCTGAAGTAACCATTAGAATACAAATGGGTATGGTATGTCTGTTTTGGTTTTAGAAGGCTATGTTCCTAGAAGATGGTTATGAGCCTGCTTTAAAACTGAAATCAATAGGCCTGATAAGACTGCCATAAATTTAGCATAATATTGGTGAATCAATAGGCTGCTCATGAAATATTACTGCAGCATTGTGGCAATATTTGGTGAAGGCTCAGATAATGAGATCATATGCAATATATGAGGAAAGTCTGAAGTCTAAAAAGGAATGCAGGGCTCTTTTTGCAGCAGGAACTCCTTTGTATATTAGGAGACACACCCCTAATGTAGCCAATCCTCCAAGAGCTTACAGAGCTCTTCTTACAGGAGCTCCTGTAAACTCTTGGAGGATTGGCTACATTAGGGGGGGTGTCACCTAATATGCAAAGGAGTTCCTGCTGCAAAAAGAGCCCTGGTTTGGCAAGAGAACACCAATGACTAATATAGAAAAGGCCTGAGTAAAAATTTCATCCCCAGATTGGAGTAACTCACTTACAAAAGCCACCATAAACAATAATATGATTGGAATAATGAAATTTCTAACCTAATAGATGTTTCCTTTGCAATTCAGTGGAGTCAGAAAAAGTTTACTATCACACTATTATCTTAAATCTGAGCATAACAAGCGGCCTAGTTTGGCTGGGTGCCCTATTTTGTACCAGTATAATAACAGTTGGGTATGGCAAAATATGGAGTCCTCAAGGACCCCAATACTGTACATTCCAGTGATGGCTCACCACATAGAACTAATGGCTTAGAGTTCCTTAAAGGGAGGAGGATGAACCAGATCAGGATTAGATAACTTTATTCAGTCCTTGGACATAAGGTCTACTTTAAAGGCTGGAAAGAGTCAGAGCAAACTGCTGTACAGATAAAATGTGACATTATCGGTTGGTCTTTCTAATCTTTAGTAAGTAGAAGATTTCTTTTTTTGTGTTTGTGTTTGTGTGTATGTATGCATGTGTGTGCATGCGTGCATGTTAGTGTGTGTGTGTGTACCTGGAAGTCATGGCAACCTTTGGTGACAGACCCCTACTGTGGGCATGAAGGATATTCAGAAAGGTAGCCAAATAAAGCCTGCCCCTGACCCGCTGGCTCTGGTATTCCAAGGAGGTCTCCTGTCCAAGTACTTGCCAGAATTGACCCTGCTTAGATTTTGAGATCTGACAAGATAAGAACATAAGAGAAGCCAATGTTGGATCAGGACCATACAGTCCAACACTCCGCCACACCGTGGCCAAAAATACCAGATGCCAGATAAAGATCTGGCTTGCTTGGGCTATTCAGGTCAGGACAGTAAATAGAGGATTTCAAGTGGGGGCTGGCAAAGAGGGATCTCATCCCCATTCCCCACTGAGCCTCGGCATGGTTCCCTTCCAATCCTCCTGAGTCTTTGAGCCTGCTACAGCTCCAGACCTCCACAGCCACCTATGGGCCCGGCCATGGCAGCAATGTCTGTGGCTGGGCCTGGAGCAGGTCTTGGACACCCCTGCAGTTGGTCTTGGAGTGGCTATCGAAGTCTTCTGCTGCTGTGTCTGGGCCCAGAGTGGCTCCAGGACTCTACTGCTATGGCCAGTTTGAAGGAGTCCTCCACCAAGTTTGCAGAATTATCAGTTTACAGCCACTGTGGCCCTAATCCACAGATTTAGATATCCACATATTGGCCCACACTTGACTATTAGCATATAAGATTACTCCATGGATTTCAGAATTCTACAGATAATAGCCTCCCCTTTCAACTGAGATCACTAATTTTTTTTACCAGCATTGCAAGTGTGCCTTTCAAAGCAGCTTTACCTGCAGGAATTAACAGGTGAATCTTTTCACAAAATGAAGTTTTCTAGTGTGTAACAGCTCAGGCACAGATATCAGGGCCAGGTTACAGGTTCATAGCCTTAACAGCAATTTTTATGATGCTCTATTAAAATAGTGCAATTATCTTTATTTTAACAAAACCAGCTGATTAAGGCTGCAATCCTAAGGATGCTTTCTGGAGAGTAAGCCTCACTGAATAACATGGTACTTATCTGTGAGTACACCTGCTTGCACCCTTAAACTTTTTAAAAAGTATTGTTTTAAACCAATACAGAAAACAACTAAATCATAAAAAATATTGTGGGAAGTTCATACTGGCAACTTGCTGAGGATAATCAAGAAAGCTCATTTTCATGACTAGGTAACAATCCAATGATCGCTACTTGGAAAATCACCTGAAACTTTGACTCAAGAAAGTGAATCAATTTTTTGCAAACATGTCATTAAAGCTGAACTGATCATTCTTCTGATTTAAAATCCACAATATAGAAGAGATCTCGATGGGAGTTTTAAGGGCAGTTAGAGGTAAATTGTTTAGCAAAGGTAGAAGAAAATTGTTTAGCAAATGTTGTAATAGCATCTCTTTGTTTCCTAGCAACACACAAGACATTTCACCAAGAAAATTAAGGAATGACTCTACAGGTGCACAAAGGGCATTCTGTTGGGTGTGTGAGACTCATCTTCTGACTTTATTACATGTAATTTGTTATTTAATTGAGCATTTAACCCTAGTCATGAGAATATTGTAGAACAGACCTGAAGTTTATCTCCAGTTTATCATTTGTGACAGGAAGAGGTAAAGTATCAGACAGCACTGAAAGTTTGAATTACAGAAAACTTTTAAACCACATTATTCATTTTAAAAAAGCAACCCTTGAAAAATTTGAACAAAAGGCCAGCAAAAAGCATAGAAGGATAACATGTAGGAAGGAAGGAAGATTAGGATGAGTCTTGGGCTATGGTCAAACTGGCAGCTTGGCATGATATGGTGCCACCTCCAATTGAACCGGTTTAAAGTGTTGCAGGGCATACCAGCCACACAGCACACCCTTCTGTGGGTTACCCATGCAGACATCCCATGGTCAAGCATCCACATAATTGCAGCACCTCAACCATGGAGCACACTGCCCAAAATTTTTCAAAATGCATGGACACACAGAACAGATCTGCAGGTTCAGACTGCCAAATCCATTCTACATGGGTTCCCCTGCATTCAGACTTCTGGCCTTGCACAATGACTGCGTGGGGAACCAAAAACACCACTCGTGGTGTGGTGCCTTTTTAACCTGGCTCCAAGTTGTCCTATGACAGGATAAGTATGGCTGGGGAACACCTAACAGATGTGGATGTCTGACTGCGCCCATTTGATCCAGAGGTGGGATGAGGAAAATCAGTGGGATATGGTGATTCCTGGTTATAAATTATATTGGAAGGATAGGGGGGAAGGGTTGGAAGTGGGGTGGCTCTGTATGTCAGAGAGGGTATACAGTCCAGTAAGACTGAGAGGGTAATAGAATTGGATTAGCTTCTGGAAATACTATGGGTTGAAATAGTGGGCCCAAAAGAAAGCTTAACACTGGGAGTTTGTTAGCGCCCACAAAAGATAGAGGAGGATTATACAATGATGAATGAATTAAAGATAGCGGCTAGACCAAAAAACGGTGTCATAATAGGTGGTTTTAACTACCCACACATTGATTGCGTCAATATGTGTTCTAGTCAGGAAAAAGAGATTGAGTTTCTAGACACTCTCAATGACTGTGCTATGGAGCAGAAACTCATTAGCATAACTCATTTGCATATGCCACACCCCCTGACATCACTGGAGGTGTGTTAGAATGCAACACCCACCGCTCAGGTTCTACTGGACTGTTTTGGATTGCTAGCTATTGGGGGGGAGGGATGTGCAGGTCTGTCCTCGCAGAGGAGGGAGAGCTTGTACCTGAATAAAACTTGGTCTTAAAGGTGCCACTGGACTGTTTTGGACCGGGGGGTGGGGGGGAGCTCTGCAACTTACTTGGCTGCTTCTTGCTCTGACTGAGGGCTGCAGGGAGCAGGGGATGGGGCTTGTTTCATGTGCCCACCCCCTGGGCTCTTTGCTGCCAAAGCTCCGCTCCTGTGCACTCCTGCAGGAAATGACCCCTGATTGGGTCAATATGTGTTCAAGTCGGGAAAAAGAGATTGAGTTTCTAGACACTCTCAATGACTGTGCTATGGAACAGATGGTCACAGAACCTACCAGGGGAGAGGCAATCCTGGATTTAGTCCTAAGTAACGCCGAAGACCTGGTGAGAGATGTAAAAGTGATTGCACCA
>NW_015163752.1:42674-52669 GCF_001447785.1 Gekko japonicus | reverse complement strand
TGTGCGAGTGGGCATAAACATGGCAAATGGGGTTCAGTGTGGACAAGTGCAAAGTGATGCACATTGGGGCCAAAATCCTAACTATAAATACACATTGATGGGGTCCGAAATGGCAGAGATTGACGAAGAGAGAGATCTTTGAGTCATAGTGGATAACTCACTGAAAATGTTGAGACAGTGTGCGACTGCAATAAAAAAGGCCAATGCTATGCTGGGGATTATTAGGAAAGGAATTGAAAACAGATCAGGCAGTATCGTAATGCCCCTATATAAATCAATGGTGCGACCTCATTTGTAGTACTGTGTACAGTTCTGGTCACCACACTTCAAAAAGGATACTTATAGCATTGGAAAAAATGCAGAAAAGGGCAACTAGAATGATAAAAGGGTTGGAACACTTTCCCTATGAAGAAAGGTTAAAGCACTTAGGGCTCTTTAGCTTGGAGAAACGATGGCTGAGGGGTGACATGATTGAGGTTTATAAGATTATGCATGGGATAGAGCAGGTAGAGAAAAGAGTACTTTTCTCCCTTTCTCACAATACAAGAACTCGTGGGCATTCCATGAAATTGTTGTGCGGTCGGGTTAGAACAGATAAAAGGAAGTACTTCTTCACTCAAAGAGTGATTAACACTTGGAATTCACTGCCACAGGAGGTGGTGGTGGCTACAAGCATGGACGGCTTCAAGAGGGAATTAGATAAGTATATGGAGCAGAGGTCCATTGGTGGCTATTAGCCACAAGGTATGGATACGGACTCCGGGGCAAGTGATGCTCTCTATTTTTGGTGCTTGGGGTGGTGGTGGTCAATAGTGTGAGGGCTCCTAATGTCCTGGCCCCACTGCTGGACCTCCTGATGGCACCTGGTATTTTTGGCCACTGTGTGACAGAGTGTTTGACTGGATGGGCCATTGGCCTGATCCAACATTGGCTTCCCTTATGTTCTTATGTTCTAAGGGGGAGGCTGTTGTTGCAAAAGGGGTCAAAGATCAAGCCATCAAGAGAATATGATTCTACAGAGAAAATAAGAAAACAGGACCCAGTCATGTATTGGCTGTAGGGAAGTTCACTTTACTGCTTCAAACTTAGGGCATAGTCCAGTGTTCCCTTGTGAAAACCAACTGAGGAGAACAGGAGCTGTTCCCATTTTTTGCACTTGTGCTTGCCCAGGAGAACTCCCTGCCAAGCTAAACCCTTCCTTGGATTGCACTTGCCTCTGGACTGCATGGGTGTGGTCATTCATTTGAATTGCTCTCTTTTCTATGGAAACCTCTTGTTCAGTGATGGAAAAAGTAATTGTGTCACTTTGACCTCATGCATTTTTGTAAATCTGTAAGCCTATAACTTTAGGTGCAAAAAAGGACAACAACATATAAGCAATAATCCAAATACTTGGCAAAATATAGCTTAGATACGTGAATGCTTTGTTAACTGGCCAGAGAACTATTGCATCTATTTGCTTTAGTGAAATGTTGGAGAGCATGCAATAATGATTCCATTCAAACCAATCCTATTCAAAGGTTCCTTGGTATCTTAAAAATGTGTTGTAGATGCCCTGTTAAATCAGGTGGGACACACACGGCTCAGACATGTAAATTATTTCTGGCACCTTTGATCCCAGTCTATGGTGTTATTGTTGAACATAGTCTGTATTTACTGGACGACATGGTGCTTGGATTGTCAAAGACAATGAGCCCATCCCAGGGTGAAGGCACTTATAAAATAACTATAACTATCCATCACAAAAAGCCAGAAAAAATGAATGAGAACAATAAAGCATAATATTTATGGAATGTGATACAAGCCAAAGCAATATAGTGGAAAAACTGAGGTGGGGTGAAGCCACCATCATCAATACACAGGAAACAATGGCTCTGTGTAAACCAGTCTCTATTTTTTCACCTCAACCACCACCCAAAATTCACAGCATGTGAATTTGTCATGCTATTTCCCTCAAGGAGGCTTATGCAGCAATGTGTGATGAAACACTGAATGCGATGGAGATGCCCTGACTTTCACTCTGCAAGGACTCGGCATGATTGCTGTGTGAATTCTGTGCAATTCTCCATGCAATCTGACAAAGGCTGCAGTCACACACACTAAATCAGGTGTGGCCAAACTTGCTTAATGTAAGAGCCACATAGAATAAATGTCAGATATTTGAGAGCCACAAGACATGAACAAATATAACCCACATGTTTTTATTGGAAAATATGCAAATTTGCTTTTTAAATTAACATTAAATGAGACTGCCAAAATAAAAACAAAAGGGGTAAAAACAGATATTGATAATGATATTTAACTTTACATGAAAGAGAGAGAGAGAGAAATAAAGAAAGGTGGAAAGGAAGGAAGGAAATAAATAAATGATGGGGGGGAGAGGTGAAAGGAAAGCAAGGGGAAGGGAAGACCAAGCAGGGAGGCATGCCTTCCTTTCACTTCCGCAGCCAGCCTTCTGGGAGCTGCACAATATCTGTGAAAGAGCCACAGTTTGGCCACCCCTGCACTAAATAATCCACTTTCAATCCACTTTGAATGCACTTTCCAACTGGATTTTGCCCGTTCACACCGTAAAATCCAATTGGAAAGTACACTGAAAGTGGATTGAAAAAGGATTATTTAGCGTGTGTGACCGCAGCCATAGACTTCAGTCGTGCTTAATCTGAAGTGAGCTCTGACACCCAAGAGCATATGTTGGAATAAATGTTAGCCTGTAAGGTGCCACTGGCCTCTTGTTTGTCTTAAATACCTAAGTAATTGCACATACAGAGGCAACCACAGGTCAGTGGTGGAACACATACTTTGAATGCAAAAAGACTCTGGTTTAATCACTGACATCTCCAGGTAAAAGGATCTTGGGCAACAGGTGAGAAAGGCCTCTCCTGGGATTCTGGAATATCACTGCGAGTCAGAGAAGGTTGTATGGAGTAATCATCCAACTCAGCATAAGTTTCATAGGTTTGTAAAATGATGTTGACCCCCCACACACACATAAGAGTTTATAATTCAGAAACAGTTTTAAAGTAGGCATATATTGCTCAGCAAGCTTTATGCATATAAGATGTGCATGCTTTCACTGTAGCTGGCTGCACTGCAGACAGGCCCAATGTCCTCCATTCCCTTAGCAAAATAAGCTTGACTTTCTCCTATAATGTCATATGTGTGAATTGTTTCCCAAACAACCAGCTTTCGAGTATGTTTGTTCCAAGTATCATGTGGGACACAGAACATGCATTTCATGTTTGTTTGTCAATACTGGCAGCGGCCCCTTTGGAAAATGTATTTCTCTCTCTTAGCATGTTACTTGCCATGCATTTTTCTTCATTCTCTGGCCGGGACCTAAAAGAACCTCAGAAACATCTGTCTTAAAGCTGTCAGAGGTTACATTCCCTTCTTACAGTTAATGCCATCTATGCTTCTTTTGTTTCTTGTTTAAAATAAATATTGTCCTTGGACTAAAATGGGCTCTGTAAAAAGCCTCCTTATTGTCTCTGAGTAGTTCAGAGGAGACATCTGTCTTCTACCAGAGCATCATTCTATGCACTTAAAGTTGGCTTGTCTTCTGACAGCTTCCTCCATCTATGAATTTGCCTTCTTCCTCCTCCTGCTGCCTTTCCTCCTGTATCTGTATTGTTGTATACCCACTCATCCTTTCATATCTGTGGAGATTCCTCATTGCTGGCAGCTACTGGAAGCCTTTATGTCCGAACTGAATGCCAGACAGAGGTACCAAAGGGACTATTCATGCAAAGGTTGTTTTGTGCTGCTGAGGGATTCCTTTTCCATAATCAGCTGGAAGCAGAAGTATTACTGGGCTTCCATGTGGAACTTAAGAACACTATATTCCCCTTAAAAATCCAGTAATGCATGTGTGACGGACTGTACTTTAAAAGCAGGTTTCATAGTGCAGCTTAATCAGAGAACCGGGATATAAAGGAACTTTTTCCTGGAAGGGAGAGCTTGAGTGACAGGCTGCTCCTCTTCTCTGATTGGCCAGAACCAGCAGAGGAGAATATACGATCAGCTGAGTGCTGAGGGGCATTGTCAGTTGTCAGTCTGGAGATTATAGTTTAAAGTTGGAACCATTCTGAAGGCAGTCAGTTGGTTTCTGACAGAGTTTTGGAGTCCGTGAGTCTGGCAAGATAAGTCAGACAGGTTCACCTGTAGAGTGAAAGTAAAAGACTGCTTGCCTTAACTGTACTATTCCTAACCTGAGGAAGAATTCACTATAAGAATTCACTAAAAGTGTCAACATAAGCTGAAGACTGCTTTATACAGACACCAGAACTGGAAGAGAGATTTGGCAAGAGTGATTGGAGTAGTGTATGGAAATTCCCTTTCAAACCAAAAAGGAACAGGGTTAATTGCTCTGAGGAGGAGAATATTAATGCCTGCCAAGTGTCTCTGAGGGTTTAGCTCTGAGAAAGACCCTAGTCTGTTGTAAGGGGAAATGGTTTGAAACAACTCAGGAAATAGAAATAAACTGTAATTTAACCAAAGAGTGAGTTAGGTTCACAAAGTCAGTGACCAGCTCCAGGAAACCTGAACTGTCTGTCATAGGAAATTCTCTGAAGAAACATGGTTGCTGAAATTAAAATACTAAGTAAAACACCTCATACAACTAAAAACTAAGAATAACTGAAAATAAGCTTTAATAACATAATTTTGCCTGCTCAAAGAAGTGAATTATGTACTATCAACAACTTTTACCTCAGCAATCCCCAATCCCTGACTCACCTATTCAATCCCTGCCTGTTGAGTAAACTTGGCCCTGGTCACACGGGCTAGACGGGCGAGGTAAGGGGGGGTGTGTGTGTGGCTCTTTGCATTGGTGCAATTAGACCCGCCAGAACGTGATCAGATGCGACGGTGGCACACCGCAGTTTCGTCCGTCAGTGCGTGTGCGTCAAGGAGGACACCTGGGGGGGAAAGCTACATGCCGGCGCAATCACACGGAACAATTCCGTCAGCAGCCCATGGCAAGCCATTTGCTGGTACATTTGTTGAGATACTTTTAACCACGCAGCTTTGGCAGCACGCCACAGGTTGGCCACGGGTGTGCTATGCTTGCTAGAAGTTGCAGTGTGATCGCGCCCTGAAAACCCACCCAGCATTCGTGGCTCTCCCACGGCAAATTCGGCATGTGAACGGGCCCTTGTTCTTTTGTTTTATTGTTAAACTGTCTCCAGTGCCATTTCAAAAGGGAAATAAAAAGAGGGCTTCTGCTTTTCTGTTGTGTCCTGGAACCGCCACCAAGTAGTAGCCAGGCAAGCAGAGCTTGATTCCCAAAAGAACAATAGGGACTAGGCTCTTAAGGTCCACTAGGGGAACCAATAGAAACCATGGTGGGAGATTCAAACCCCCCAATGGAATCTAGGGGTGTTCCCTTGGAAATGTATATGGTTGGCCATTTGTCTTTGTAGTGTGAAAGTACTGAGTAAATGCGTGTTTCTTATGTTGTGGTCCAAGTCGTGATGTATCGAACCAAGTACTTTTCATTTTTCACAACAAGTTCCTTGAGTTGGGCTAAAAGCCGAATTATATTCTGTGGGACAGGGTGGGACAGAAATTATTTCAAAAACCTCTGTTATTTACACGCTACCAAAGGCTGCTCGGTCACAGCAGGGAACCAAAGAATTTTAGCAGGAAAGTTTGTGCTAGTGTGTGGAGAGTAATTGGGGTCAATTACAGTATGTCTCACAGGCAAGATCCTTCTATGTCTTAAAAGTAAATCATGTTCAGTAAAAGTTACACTTCTCCTTGCAATTTCCCTTTTGTTTGCTTGTTTTACAGCCTAATTGGTTACTTCCTATTCTCTCTGCATCTAGAAGTGACATTCATAAACCATTTTTAAACATCAGTACTTTGGGAGGGTGGGGGGAAATTAAGTGCTGTTTTTCATTTTGCAAACAAACTTATTGCTCATTATTTTTTAGTTTTTTAAATCACTGTATTGATTAGTTTCTCTGTCATCTCTCTCTCTTCTTCAAGCAATCATATCACTACTTTTTTATTCAACAGGTCCCTGGCTAGTTTTCTACTTCAAATATATTAGAACAAATTCTTATTGTCTTAATGTTCTTAGCCATCTGTTCCTCAAATTTTCTTTTTGTTCACCTTTCTGGCAACTTATATTTGTCTGGCCATAACCTGTGCTTCTTTCTTTTCATTTCATTTGGAGAAAAAGCTTTTCGCCTTCTATGGCATCTTTGAACTGGGTTACTAACCACATAGGCATCCTGTTAGACTTGGTGGTACCTTTCCTAACCTGAAGTATGCATTCTATCTGGGCTTCAATCAATGTGATTTTAAATGAACTATTTTCATTCTGTCCTTGTTAAGAACTATGCTTTTGTGAATTGATCATCTAACCTGCAATTTGAGAACTGAACAATAAGTGAGCACAAACATAGAGAACAAGGTCAGTTAACTGGCTTCCAGTGTCCAAGACAAATTTCCAGCTCCAATACCCAACCTAAAATAATTGACATGACACATCTTGACTCGAAAAGATACCAATTTTTCCCATGCCACTTTCTACCTCTCTGTATAACAACATCTCCATACCTAATGCCAAGGACCGGCCACTGTGCCAATAGGCAAAACCATATAATCAGGCAATGATCCACAAGTATGATATAGGATTGTGCAAATAGATTTGCAGAAAAAAATTGTTTTACCCCCTCCCCTCCCATTTTGATACCTCCTCAAAGTTGATAGCTATGGCTCCTCATGTACATAAATCATCAAAAAGGAGGCAGAGTTCATTGTGCACAAATACAGGCAGTAGCAAAGAAGAGAAGTAGAATCCAGTGGGAGGGAAGGAGAGCCAATAGCATCATTTTCTTAGCCTGAACAGGGGTGTTGCTGCCAGACAGTAGAAAAGGAATCAATATCACATGTTGTTTCAGGGAAACTTTAAGTCTCCTCAAGTGCCCATTTTTACTTGAAAGTAGGGCCATTTCCATAGAGGTTATTTGCCCTGCTTTGATGCTGTTGGGAAGTGTCTCCTGCCCCCCTTCCTCATAGCATCATGGGGCATTTGTACACCTTCCAAAGTTTCACTGGTTTTTCTCTGATCCTCTTTAAACCTGTTTTGCTCCGAAGTATTGAGAAAGACTGTAGTAAAACTTGGATGGTTGCTGTGTGGGTGGGAAATCTTAGATTTTCCTGCACACATAGTAGCCATTTCCCTTTATCCTGTCCCATGGGCTGGCAAGTTCAACCTCCCACCACCAGGAGGCTTTTAAAAATAATAATAATCAGCAATTGAATGTCTTTATGTCAATATAACCTCCTGCCAACCTAGCAGTTCGAAAGCAAGAAATTGCAAGTAGATAAATAGGTATCACTTCAGTGGGAAGGTAACAGCGTTCCATGTGCCTTGGTGTTTAGTCATGCCGGCCATATGACCACTGAAACGTCTTCAGACAGTGCTAGCTCTTCGGCTTTGAAACGGAGATGAGCACCGCAACCCTAGAGTCGGATTCGACTGGCTTTCGAGCAAGGGAACCTTTACCTTTTTATGTCAATATAAAATCATAACAATGTGTATAGTGACTTCTCTGAATACCCAAGTTTCATTTTTTAAAGTGAGTTTCCATCCCTTTTAAGTGCATAGGTATGCCTTAGACCAGATATCTCCACAATGAAAGGGAGTTTTTAAAATGAAAGCTGGGAATTGATAGAACTGGATACACACATTGTTATAATGTTGTATCAGTATAACAATATTGAAAAAGAAGAAGAGTTGGTTTTATATCCCACTTTTCTCTATCCTACACCTGACAGACACCCACCTGTCTGATGTTGGGGGGGACTGTGTTTTAAGGCATTGAGGAGGCTGGGCCAGCAGCAGCACTAACACAGTCCTACTGAGCAAGCCTCATTGATGGCTGTAAGCATCCCACCCCCTCTCCTACACCTGACAGTCAGTGTAGGAGGGGCAGGGGGAAGGATATTGCAAGCCATTGTGGAGGCTGGGCCGGAAGGAACACTAAGGTGTTACTGCTAGGGTGGGCTCCCTGATGGCTTTAACCACCTTGCACCTGCTGCTGCACCTAACAGACAGCTGCCTGACAGACAGGGCCGGCCCAAGGTGGTTCTGCGCCCTAGGCAAGGCCAGCTTGTGGTGCCCGCCCCCCAGGTGATGCCAACCTCCCGGTGGGGCCTGGAGACCTACCAGAAACATGCCCGGGAGGGGGGCACAGGGTGCCACAAGCTAGCCTTGCCCCTGCCCGGGTCGGCTTCCCAGTCACCCGGCCTGCTTGGGAAGATGCACACGAGCAGAGCCCCAGCCTGAGCAGTCCCCGGAGCATCTTCGGTGGGTGCCCGTGCCCGGCTTCTGTCTGGTCTGCTCGCTGCCCGTCGGGCCACCCTGGGAAGTTCCACCTGGCCCACAAGCCAGAGTGGGTGGCCGGCCAGGCAGGCAGCGGACTCAACGGTGGTGCAACCTGGAGGCAGACAGCCCCCCTGCCCTCCCCCCGGCCTTCATCCACCACAGCAGCACTCCCCTGGCTCCACGCGGTCGACTGGTGGGGAAACAGAGCACGATGGAGGCACCCCCTCCTCCTAGGGCCAGGCCCCATGCGGCGCTGGAAAGCACGCTGCAAAGCAATGGTGCTGATTGCCTCCGGACCGAGTTGCCTTCATGCCCGGCCCACGACGGGCTTCATGACGCCCCCGGAGAGACCCCTGGCAGGCAGGCGCTGAGGAGTGCAGCTGGCGAAGTGTCCCCGTTTCCCGGGGTGGTGAAATCCCATAAGAGCTGCAGGAGAGTGGCAGGCAGTGCTCTGGATGCCTCACTTTTTGTGGGCTCAGATCTGCCTGCAGCTTGGCAAGCAGCTCCGTCGCTCCTGCCGGGTTTCTTTTACAAATGTTCCCTGTCTCTAGTCAAGAGCCACTGACCTTGAGACAAGCCTGTCCCCCCTCCATCGCCCTGCCTGGGGCACTGGGGGGAGGGCTGGGGAGGAAGGGAGCTCTGATTCGTGGCGGGGGAGACCGGATGCTCCCACTGGACAGACCCCGGATGAAGAAGCTTTGCCCCCCCACCCTCTGCCCTCAGCGACACCCCTCTTCCCAAAAGGGACGCGGGCCACAGTCTTGAAACAAACAACAATGGAGTCTTTGTCCCTGGCGGGCGCCTGACACACAAATCGCTTCACTTTGATTCCTCTTTTGACTGGAGGAGCCCTGCTCATGAGTCTTCTTCCTCCTCCTCTGTTCCTCCACTGCCGCTACCCCGGTCCAGTTTGCCGCTCTAAGGGCTGGTCCGCGCTCTAGGCGAATGCCTAGTTCGCCTAGCGGGTGAGCCGGCCCTGCTGACAGACAGACTGAGCTCTGCAGCTAACCTGTCAGAGAGTGGGGGGTTCAAGGAGGCAGCAGCCTGGCAGTCACATAGGAAGTAATGGGGAGGAATACATTTTACTCCTTTTGACCCCCTTAGGAGTCAAATTTCTAAAAATCCCTTCTTTGTGATCATCTACATTATGGTAGGAGTGCTCTCACCAAATTTCATGTTTCTAGGTATGGGGGTTTGGCCTGGGCATTGATTTTACAGTGAGGGGACTTGCTTTTATGTATATAGACTAGCCTGATACCCGTGCTTCACTACAGTATTTAAGTTCCATAAATCCAGTTATAATACTGATGATGTGAAGTCTGAAGTGTAACATTTGTTGTAGGAATTCTAATGGAGAAGATTGTAGTGTAAAAAATGAAGTGAAATATACGTACTTTTCCCCCCCTCTGCTGAGGGACCACATTGGTGGTTCTGCCCTCAGGTTCTAGGATCACCAGGCTGCTTGGTGAGCTCACTCTGGAGCAGGCAACATAGAACTGTCCATTTAAGAAGCAGTCATCTGTTAAGTCAACTCCTGCCACCTTCCACGAAAGTGATGGCCTCTCTACTTGTTCCTGGATTGTTTTGCTCAGATGGAGACTGTGTTGTTCTGAGCACCTCAGGGTGATCTTGCTGGTATTTGGCCTGTGCAACT
>NW_015163752.1:24465-40905 GCF_001447785.1 Gekko japonicus | reverse complement strand
GGCTGGGCCAGCAGCATTACTGCACCTCACAGGTGGTTGTTGGCCATTCCTGATTTCCTCAACTGTTATGAGCTCTCTGCAGTCTCCTGTAACTGGTTTTTTTTACCTCAGAACGCTGAACTCTGCAGCTGACCAATCAGAGAGTGGGGGGTGCAAGGAGGCAGCAGCCTGGCAGCCACATAGGAATCAATGGGGGGAGCACATTCCCCCCCCTTTTTACTCCCTTAGGGGTCGAATTTCTAAAAATCCCTTCTTAGCAAGTATCTATGTCACGGTAGGAGCGCTCTCCCTGAATTTGGTGTTTCTAGGTCCAGCGGTTTGGCCTGGGCCTTGATTTTACGGTGAGGAGACTAACTTTTATATATATATAGATGTATAAAAGTCTCAGAATTCTATGTAAAATATCATATTCTACACATTTCCTGCACCTTCTTAGTTACTGTCATTACACTGTAAGGCCATTATCTGCTGCCAGGATTCATTACATTACAGACAAGGTATTAGGCTGCCAGCTCAAATAGAAGGGGTGTGTGTGTTTTTCTCCTACTTAGCACTTTTTTTGTCCCACAAAGTTTAAAAAGGCAAATTTTAAAAAATTGGTTGCTGTGCCCAGCTATGTCCTGGCCTATGTATAGAGTAATGACACACAGACCAAAGTTTGCAAGTTTTATAAGAGAAGGACATAGGACAGTGGCATAGGTTTTGTTTTGTTTTATTTGAATTCTGGTTTCATTTTCACATAATGGTTCTTTGATTGGGACCCAAAAAGAGCTGCTGCTACTCTTATCTGCTTATAAGCTGCTTTTTGCAAAATTTCTAAAGCAGTGAAAGATGTAATAGAGCACTAGAGACAAAATACCATCAGCTTCAAACAAACAACAAGAAGCAAAATAATGGGGCAAATGAGGGGGCAAATGAGAAAAATGGCAATTAAGTGTAGCTACTAAAAGCTTAACTGGGGAAAAAAAAAAGGATTCTACCTCTTTCTTGAATATCAGCAGAAATGGAGCTAAATAATTTCCCGCCCAAGTAGGTATGCCATACTTCCATGGCAACTGCTCCACAAGTACCTGATTGAATAAGCCACAATCCTGACTCAGTACAAGATTCTGTCCAAATTTTACCAGGAATATTCTTTTGATTTTTAAAAAACTGCTTTTTATTCAATTTTTTAAAACTAGGTTTAATTTATTATCTTTTTAATCCTACCTTAATAGAAGGAGCTCATGGTGATGTAGGTACACCCTCCATTTTATCATCATGATATCCTAGTGAGATAGGTTAGGCTGAGTGACTGATTCAAGTAAATTGGGTGGAATGCAGAGGTCATTTCGGGGGGGAACGCGGGGGAACACAGTTCCCCTGGGTGAGGTGCAGGGGGAGGGGCACATGATGAAGCCCCGCCCCCTGCTTCCGGCCGCCCTGCTTCCAGCCCTCATTCAGCCAGGAGGAGGCAGGAGAAGAGGGAGGGTAAGTTGCTTCCCCCCCGCCTCTCCCCACCCCTGCCTGCCTGGGGCCAGGGAGGGCCTTCGCGAGGCTTCCTTGCACTCCCGCCGGCCTTGCAGGTCCACCGCCGGGCCCCTGATGTCAGGGGGTGTGGCATATGCTAATGAGTTATGCTAATGAGTTCCCCTAGCTCTTTTTCTACGAAATGAACCCTGGTGGAATGTGAACTGAAGTCTTAAAAAACAAGCAACTAAGTAAAATGAAAAATGACTCCTAAGCATATATTTGTTAAACAATAACCTTAAATATTTATTTTCATATTTTCCCTCATTGTTTAAATCCATTTACAGTTCTTATTTGACTCTTAGGAAAGGTGTTGTAATTTCATTATGTTTGCCGTGTGTACATTATTTAAACTTTAACCTGCCTTGTTCCAAGACTGGACGTTGGCAATAAAACTTCAAAAAGAGAGCAAAATCTGCTTATAAAACACACCTTCAAACATAAAGTACTATTTGTGAAAGCTACCTCATGCCAAAGGAACTGCAGGCACCCAAAGTATGTACAGATTTTCTAAGTGAGCACACAGCAGCACACCCTGTTGAAGGTGCTGAGTTCTGGACTCATTACTGGGGCATGTGGGCAATGAAACAGTAACACAGAATGATGTTCCAGATAGAGACCCTGGTTACGTACTCTTGTGTGTATGCCATTTAATCCAGAAATGTGTTTTGCTCTCCCTCATTTTTTCTCAGAAGCTGACAAAGTATCAGTTGCTGCACAGTCATATGAGTGACCCTTGGCCAGGCTGCAGCACACAACTCATCCATTCCAAGCACACATTGCTTGGATTGAGTTCCCATGGTCATGTGCTGCATATACGTTGCCTGCAGCTCTGGACTGCAAAAGAACAACCACACTGTCAGTTATAGGGCTTGCTACAACATGCTTCCTCTTATTTGTACTGCAAGATCCTGAGGTCACACTCCAAAGTTCTTACTCATTTCCACCACCACCTTCCCCCACTCTAGGTTCACACCCAGATTTTGACAGAAGAAATAGTGGCAGATCATGATACAAAAGCAAGTATTATGCATATCTTGGACGTGGTTTTCATGGATTGCTTACTGAGCAGCATCTGTGCTAGCTTGGAGCATCTGAATTGCTTTGCTTGCTAAGAGTAAGGAAGCATCTGAGAATTGATGTAAGATGTTTAGGCACTGAAGACCATTTGCCATTCTGAAGAAGAGCACATTTCATTGCTTTGGTATAACGTTGGGGTCGGTCACACTGTCCCTTTGATCGGGATTCGCTGCTGTTTCCTCCCGCATTTACATTTTCTGTTCACATGTGCCAATCCACCTCCCACGCCAAAGCAGGCTCACTCTCGCAATGCTCGCGGGTTTTCCTGACCCCGGGAAAATTGAGTACTTTCCTGGATCTTGCGCTTTGAACGTGCGATTTCACCTATATGGACAGCCCTCTTTCGCAATGATTGCAAATAGGGCTGTGTGATCGCTCTCTGTAGTTTTTTTTTTAAAAAAATGTTAGTGCTTACAGCATCCTGGTGGAGGCACGAATGAGAGGTGGGGGCTCCGGCAGCCTGGACAGGGGCAGCAAGGAGGTGGCAGAGATGGCACCTGAGCAGTGCAGCCTGCACCGCGCGCCTTCCTGCTGGGGCTCAACCTCCTGGCCGCCCAGAAGCGCCAGGAGAAGGCACACCAGGCTGGCGGCGACTGGGCCGATGGCAAGGAGGGGAAGAAAGCTGCCTACATGAGTAGAGACAGGCTGTGGTTACACCGCACGGTAATTGCGAGTCATAGCAAGAGGGGGAAAAAACTGACAGCCTAGAAGTTTGACAAGGATGCCCCGCAGCCGCCCAGGGACAGCTGCCGCCGCTGCCGGATGGGGACGAGGGTGAGGGGGATGGCCAGCAGCCGGTAAGGTAGATGGCTCTGTAGACATCCAAACCCGCAGCAAAATATTCCCGTTTAAATTAAAGCGGGAAGAATGCGCAATTACCGTGCCGTGTAACCACAGCCACTGATACAAATTCAAAATATTATGCTAGAATATTATGGAGCTTTGTCTCCTTTTGGAGGAAAACTCCCAATTATTTATTTCTTATGTTCTATCCTGCCATTCCTCCAAGGGAAGTTATCCCATTTTATCCTTATTCACACATACATAGAGGTGATCCCATTTTATCCTTAAAGCAATCCTGAGAGTTAGGGGTGTGGAAAGCAGGAGTCAGAGTGGCAAAAACTAACTCCTCAAAATATCTTATTTTGGACCTTACAGCATATTTTCTCCTATCCAGGGTAGTGGTGGACAGTGCCATTAAGTCACAGCTGACTTATGGTGATTGTCAGTGTTCCCTCTAAGCTGAGTTAGTGTGAGCTAGCATGTTTCCCACGCCAGATCATGGTAAGTACTTGGGAACCCTACCTTAAACAGAGCTTTGAAACAAATAGGAGCTGTTTTAAGATGGATACTGTATGTTCATATTAGCTAAGATGAGGAGCTGCACTTTTCACTTAACTGAAGTTTTTGGGTTATCTTTAAAGGCAGCAGTGAAGTAATCTGGCCTCAAGGTTACAGTAGCATGCAACATAAATATTCATAAACAGCTTGAGTTTGATTAGCCAAGTTACTTGGTTGTCATTTTTTAAAGGGAAATGAGAACTCCAGGGAGAACAATTTTGTCGTCTCACAGGTCATTCATTCCAGCATGAAAGCAACAGATACTATGGCTAAGTGATTCTGTGGCTTTCACATATTTCCTTGTGGCTCCCAGATCACCAAATTTTTGCTATGATTACAGCCAGTCATCTTATTTTGGGGAGGGCACAAAGTTCATAGAGAGCTCTGCAGATAGTCTGGGTGGCCCACAGCAAGACAGACTGGAGCCGTTGTTTGTCATTGGCAATAAAGGATGGCAAATGTTCCCAATTCAGCATAACACCCAGTGTAATCTCTCTCTCAGCCACACAGACACTCAGACACACAGGCATATTTATGATTACCCCTTCAACTCCAAGTCCTAGGTAGAGATCTGAAGCATGGCAGCTCAAAGACATTTCATCTATCATGAAGGGCTTCCAAAGGTATGCGGATCAGGTCTCTTACAGAGATGCATTAAAATTCTAAGCTCCTTTTCTAGAAAGGCTGCCAAGCAAAACAAGGTGGTGGGTTTTCAGTGGTACTGTGTAACATTTCCCCCAGTTTTGCAAAGCTCACGTAGCTTTGACCAAGGTCACATTTTTTCTTCCATAAAGTTTTGCGAAATAACCAGCTTTTCTAATAATAAACAAATCAAACGGAAAAATAAATGACAGGGTTTTTGGGTCAAAGTTCTTCAACAACAACCAAAAAATGAAAAAATGGTAATAACTTGGTATGCAGAGTCAGCTGTAAAGAAGCAGGGTAAAGATAGATCAATTAGTATCATCTATCTATCATCTATCTATTTTATTTTTAGCCCTCACCCTCCCCTGCACACAGGCTTAGGGCAGGTTACAACATGATTAAAACATACAATGCAATTAAACTATTCCAACATTAAAAACTATAAAATTATTAATTATGAAGTAATTACTAAAAATTGTTAAAACATTTGATGCTATAACATTTGATTATCTAATGAAATGTGATTGCTAAAACATATGATGATCTAATAAAACAAGGGATGCTGAGAACTTTGGCATTAATATGATTGCCAACAGAACACGTCATTTATACATGTGTCAAGCCCCTTCATCAGATCTGCTCAATGTTGTTGTTGAATTTGTAATTCGAATGCCATGCCAAAGCCTCTTTGCGCCAGTGTAGTAACTGTGCACCAGGGTCATGGCCCGGTTGTACCTTGGTGAAAATTTTAGTTGCAGCATATTCTTACTTTTCAGCTTGTGTAGTCCACAAACTAAATGTGCATCCTAAGTACACTTTCCTAAGAGTAAGTCCCATTGAGTAAACTTGACTAGGATCCTGAGTAGACCTGCTTAAAACTGCTCTGTAAATCTTCTCAGTCCATAGAAAAAAGGCACATACCTCCAGGATTACCATTACTTCATTAAAGTGAAGTAGTGCTGGAGCACAGAATTTTTTGTGCTTGGTTCTCTCCATGGTTCTGTGCAGTTGGATGCATCCTTTTAATTACCTGCAATAGATACATCACCTAGTTTTTGTGCCTGCATGGTCAAGTGGCTAGAGCTGGTAACAGCCTAAAGAAAAAATGTCCTGAACCTTTAATACAGGCTTAATGAGATATTATTTACCAGGTGATGTTATTTACCTCCATGCCATGAAAAACATCAGCTGCTCATTTCCACATATTTAAGCCACTATTAAAAGGACAGGACATTTCCCCCCTCCAGGCTGTTGGAAACCCTGTCAGTGATACTGACTATGATTGCAACTTATTGCAAGATTTGTCACCTAGGTTCATGGGGCAGCCTGTGCACCTTTGTTAAAAGAAGTTACTTGCACAATAAATGACAGCTCTTCCCTTGTACAATTTCCATAAGTTAGTTCATGTTTGAATTTATCTGATTTAATGATCAGGACAGTTTGACTGCCTTTCCTTTAAACTGTAATTACTTGGAATACTGTAGTGGAACGGATCCTGAGGCACATCTCTTTTAGTTCAATAAAACATTTTAAATAAGGTTTTTTCAAGACATGTGTTGGGGATTACAATTCTCATAAGGTTTTATGAGAGTATGTATTCATTAACTGACATGGATCCAGACAGCTCGGCATCTGAGCACACAGAGATATCAAAATAGTAAGTCCAACTCAGAATGTCAAACTTTGTTTTCTTTTGCCAGTTTGCCTTTTAAATTGGAGGGGTGGTGGCCATGATAAAGCAGGTTATAATTTCTGCATGCACTGTTGTTTTTTTCCACAATCAGAGCAGTTGGAGCAGTTTGGATGTAGCCAAACAGCATGTTGAACATCCATCTCCCATGATCACTACCTGTAAGCAGGACATGCACCAAACCAACAGGTGACCAGTGTTCCCTCTAAGCTGAGTTAGTGTGAGCTAGCTCATAGTTTTTTAGCCTCCTGCTCACATGTTTTTGTCTTAGCTCAGGAAGGAGGGCTCCAGAGCAAACTGATTTATGCAGTAGCCAAATTGCTCGCTCACAACTTTAATGCCAGTAGCTCACAAAGTGGAATTTTTGCTCACAAGACTCCACAGCTTAGAGGGAGCATTGCAGGTGACTGAACATCCCTGCAAGAACCTCATCCATCAGTTTTCAGTTTCTAGAGATTCATAGTTTCACTATCCTCATGATCTGAGTAAAATGTAGGCATTTCTGTCTTGTTTTGTTTTTAATGAGCAAGACTCGTGCTTCAGTGTCAGCTCTATTTAAAATGAACAACATACTGGAAAATCATTAGATTTTTGGTGGGATTCTTCTGGGTGAATTTTGGATGATATTCCAAAAATGCATGCTTGTAGCTGTTTATATGCCCAATTTGCTATGAGTATTCAGCTGTAACCATCTGACAGGGTGGGGTGGGGGGGAGAAAGGCAAGGCCGGGTGGGCTTGGCAGCCTACTTACCCTCCTGCTTCGTCCTCATTCTCCAACAGAATGAGGATCGAAGCAGAGGGCAGCATGAAGAAGGGGGCGGGGCTTCACCACATGACCACCCCGCCCACTGGAGGGTCTCTTCCGGAGCGCCGTACCAGAGCGCTCCCCCTCCATGAGACCCCTGCTTCTGAGAAACCACTCATACTGCAAGGCAGGAAAATAACATCAGCTATAGTTCCACATTCCCACCATGCCTTGAAATGATGGGTCATCTAAGGCCCCTTAAGCACCCCATGCTTCCTTTGACTCCAGCCTCCCCATCTCCCTACTATGGGAGGCAGGAAGACATTTCTGGAAGGCTCTGGTGAACTCACTTACAGCTCTTTGGTAATTGTTTTGCTTTCTTCTATTCTGACTCCTTGTGAACTAGTTCATGTTTGTGTGTGTGTTCCCTGCATTGGTTTTCCCCCTGGATTAAGACATGCTGAGGCCAAAGCTATGTCAGATTTAAGAGGCCCATAGCATTACCAAGACAATTGTAATTTTGTTGGATGCTATTTATGCCCACCACTGTGTATGAATTATCTTAGCACTAGCACATTGTAATGTTTTATACTTATATTGTTATGATTTTATCTACATTTGTTTTAGCTATGTTATATCCTATGTAAGCTGCCTTGAGCCTGCCACAATGGGAAGGGCGGGGTAGAAATTAAATAATAAATAAATAAATAATTTAATAATTTTAGGCAGTTTAAAAAAATTATTTCTCCTGCCAACCTAGCAGTTCGAAAGCAAGAAATTGCAAGTAGATAAATAGGTACCACTTCGGTGGGAAGGTAACAGCATTCCGTGCGCCTTGGTGTTTAGTCATGCCAGCCACATGAAAAAAATTATTTAGAGGTCACTTATAATAACAGAAGCCCTTGCACATAAATCCAGCTCAGCCTGGTCCAGCTATATCAACCGTATCCTGGCTTTCTTTTGCCACTGATAAACAAGGGCCGTTTCCACATAGGTGAATTTGCACAGGTTCAATGCTGTTGGGAAGTGGCCTTCCCCCCACTTCTCCACAGCATTCTGTGGATCACATAAGTTTTCCTTGAGTTTTCTGTGATCTTACCCAAAGCTGCTTTACTTTGATGGCTTAGGAAAGATCACAGCAAAGTCAAGCTGGCTGCCTTGTGTATGGGAAAGTCTGGATTCCCTTGGTTCAAGCAACACAGCAGCCATTTTCCCTGTCCCCACAGTAGCAATTCCCCCACATGCTGCCAGGAGGCTTCTTTGCAGTTCTAGAAAATCAGCATATCAATAAAATGGTATATCACTATGTTAATTATTGGCTAAAATAAAACCTTGGATATAGCAAACACCACCCTGTGTAGGGGGAATGGTTGCCATGGGAACTGGGGCGGGGAAAATGTGGAGAAAGCTGCATCTAGATGCCCTATTGCCGCTGTACTGCATTGACAGCTGCAGGCAGGGGTCATTTTGTAGAAAAAGAGGTACAGGAGCTCATTAGCACAATCATTAGCATAAATTGTTTGCATATGCCACATCCCCTGACATCACTGGAACTGTGTCAGAAGGCAACACCCACCGCTCAGACTCCACTGGACTGTTTTGGATTGCTAGCTATTGGGGGGGGGGGAGGAATGTGCAGATCCGTCCTCGCAGAGGAGAGAGAGCTTGTGCCTGAATAAAACTTGGTCTTAAAGGTGCCACTGGACTGTTTAAAACTGGGGAGGGGTGGGCCCTCTGCAACTTGCCTGGCTGCTTCTTGCTCTGACTGAGGGCTGCTGGGAGCAGGGGATGGGGCTTGTTGCATGTGCCCGCCCCCTGGACTCTTTACTGCCGGAGCTCCGCTCCTGTGTGCTCCTGCAGGAAATGACCCCTGGCTACAGGAACACTGGGACTTCCACCGGAAAGTGTTGCCATTTGTTAAGGGCCAAGCCCAGGGGCAGAGAAGAAGAGCTGGGATTTTGAAAAATAATAAAGAGCCCTGACCTGGCTACCTCAGGCAAGCCAGATCTTGTCAGATCTTGGAAGCTAAGCAGGGTTGACTCTGGCAAGTACTTGGATGGGAGACCTCCTTGGAATACCAGCAATCGGGAGGTGGGGGCAGGCTTTATTCAGCCACCTCTCTGAATATCCTCCAGGCTCCCAGTAGGGGTCAATCACCAGAGGTTGCCATGACTTCCAGGCGCACACACACACATATGAAAAATACAAAAAAGAAAAAGAATAAAGGGACATCGATGGTAGAAATACCATTAGGCCCCTGGGATAATGCCTAGGACTGTGGAATGGGTAGCATCTGAGAACCCCTTTAGATATTGCTTTCTTTGTGTTTCTGTGCTTTATACGAAGTGGACAAATTATGGACTTTCAGGGATTGGAGATGCACATTCTCCTAATCAGGGAAGAGGACAAGCATCTCCCAATAGTGGATAAGAGCGAGACACATGGTGGGAGAAAATGCAAACAACTTATGTGTCCTTTCTGTCTCCCCCCTTTCTGTTTCTTGAGTATCCAGAGCAACTGTATGGATGTAGGTCTTCCTTGCCAATTTTAAAGGCAGGTTGACTACCAGTCATAGCTTGATTATTTTCACTTGGCACAGATGACACACTGAAAGGCAAGAAGTTCCACTGGTTTGCTAGATCTCCAGGCATGACTTAGAGGTACAGAATCCAGCCTATGGAACTGAAGGACCAACATGCCAGCACCTGGCATAGCTATATATCACTTCACAATTTTCAACTTTAAATAATTAGTAGTACTTTCGGCTGAAGTAATACTTAAGGACCTCATTGGCTCTAGGGCTCAACTGGCAAGAACTTCAAACATTATTTTAAAAAGCAAAACTTGCCCCTCCAAAGGCTATTGTTTGAACAAGTGATGAGAAGCCATTTAACCCTAAAGCAAGTTTCATTGCACAGGAAAAGCTTTGTTGTGCATTTGTAGATAAAACAGCAACAAGAGGTCTTCAAGACCCGCTATGGCCAAGGAGCCCGCAGAAAACACTGGCAGAAGCATATCCCCTGAACAAATATCTAAGAGGAACATAACAACCAGATGCTGGAAACCAGCAAATATTGCAGGAACCTGGCAAGAGCATGGCTCATACATCCAAATGGATACTGCTTTTCAAGGAAGATGGTGTAAGCATGTGAAAGGGGTGTAAACCTTAGTATCATTGTACAGAATTTTTTAAAATGTCATTTGAGCAGGGATATATGTAAAATGTTACATATTGAACTGTTACTGCTAAAATTGCTGAGGACAATGTTTGTTAGCACACATACGGCTTGTTTTATGTCTTGAATTTATGGGCAGTATAACATAGACAGAATTTATCTAAGGCTGCGGTCAGACGTGCCCTTTGGTGTGGAGGGGAAGTGCCCCTATTACCTCTGGTGGAATTTGACTCACAGCACACATCCCTTTGTGCTGCGGGCTCAGCCCGTCACTGCGTGATCAGACGTCACTTGAGAGCGAGTGGGGTTTTTTTGCCTTTTGTTTCCCATGAGCATAAATGAGGAATTGAACCCCCATGGAGGGTTCCCCATGGAGTATGCAGTTATGCGCATACTGCTAAGCGAGGAAAAAAATGGCGCCGAGTCAGGATGGAATGGGTAGACCATCCTGACAGCTTGAGTGCATGCTTGAACGATCAAATTGGGGAAATTCCATCCGTGGCCTGTCAGCAAGCAATAGAACCGGACTTTCCCTGGTGTCTTTTAACTCCACTTCTGTGGCGAGGCAGCAAGGGGTGCCAAAGGCTGTGGGGCCTTTCCCAGAAGTTGCTGTCTGATTGTGCCCTTTAGATCCATCAGGCATTTGCAGCAGAGTCGGATCTAAAGGCACGTCTGACCACGACCTAAGTGACTTTTTGATATCCTTACCAATAAATTGCAGAGTATATTTCAGTGAGGATCTGTTGTTTGTGTGGAATGTTGGCTTAATAGTGGAAAGTCAGGGCCCAAATGTAATAAAATCTTTTGTTATCCAGCTCTGACTCCATACTTGACTTGAACAAACTGTATTTCAGTTCAAAGCTTGTGCAGTCACTTTGAGCATCAGTGAGTGCTTTCATAGCATCTAATCCATTCACCTCATCTCTTTAATCGCATTATATATGAACACGATGAAATATAACTTAAGCTGGCACCTGGGAAGCTCTTGGCACAGGCCTTGCAGTCAAGAAAGGAACAGGGAAAACTTGTTTCTTCCATCGATTATAGAATTAACTTTTGCTGAGTGGTCTTTTCTTCTCTTTCTTTAAATAGACATAGTGAACATTGCAGCAGTTCAACTTTGGGGGGCTGTGAAGGCGTGGGGTGGTGTCTGAGAAACAAACCATCTGAATGGTTAAATAAATCAGTGGGGTGCAAATTGTAGTAAGTACTGCTTAAGGAATTTGCCTCACTACTAGAGATTGGATAACTTCTAGGAAACCTCCTATATATGTCCAAGGATTAGAGAAAAGGACTGGATAAATGGAGTTTGTAACCTAGCTCTGTACAGCTAAATCTGATATTCGTCAGTAACGTCTCCCATATATCAGACACAAGCTGAACATGGAATATTAACCCAAGTAGAGTTCTGGAAAGTGGTTTCCAGATATTGAAGGCCTATTCTCTTTCTTTTTTTGTATTTGAGAACACAAACATACATTCATTTTCTCATACTCATTCCTTAAAAATACAGAAGTTAGCATTTGAAAAAGAATTGATCCTACCCAAATTCATGTGAAAGGAGCAAACAATGAAAAACATGTATATGTGTACCTCACTTCTTTTAAATCTCATGCATTTTTACCAACATGCATATCCAGGATATGATTAGAAGGCACGTGATCCTGCAAGTGTGCTGAAGCTAAACGGGTCTGGGACTTGTCAGTGCCTGGAAAGGATACTTCCTGTCAACCCCACATATATGACCTTCAGCTCCACAAAGGAAGAGATGTGACATATCACAAAAATTACCTGGCTATTAAAAGAAAAGTGTGCATTGTGACCCACTTTTTGAGTGGGTCTTTGGGTGATCAAAAATGCGATGGAAATAGTAAGAAGATACATTCACTGTGTTCTGAAGTATTTGCTTTCAGGGCAGAGGAAGTCACATAGATCCAGTGATATTAGAATGTCTAGCATTTTAGAGTGTCCGTCTACCCTTGCTGTTGATTTCAGTCCATTCTGGCTCATGCATCTCTTCTCTAGCAAGTATCCTGCAAGTCAGTTGAGATCAGGACTGACAATCTGAGAATGACTGTCCCAAGGTTTACTTCCACAGCAGGACCTTTCCTCTGGAAAGGTGTTTTATGCTCACTTTCCTTTATCCACTCTGGTTGAAGCAGCTGTGTACACATACTATTCCACCGTAACACCATTGAACAATTTGAATTGTTCATCATTAGAAGGTATGTGATTTATTACTTTAGTGCTCTATATCATCCAGGTGGAGTGGAGGGAAGGGGAACAGGAAAATATGAGTTTATGTCCTCTCCTTTCCTGTACTAGGGCAAGATCAAGCCTGCATAAACCAATAATTTCATTCCTTTATAATTGCAACCAAAAGAAGACTATGATTGAAATAAGGATCCAGAGGAAAGAAAATTGGCTGCAGATCAAATCTAGCAAGGATAGAAACAGTGATTGTTGGCAAAGAAAATATCTGAGAAGGGTGGAAATTGTCGGTGCCAAGATCACTGGCTGACAATACATGACTACTTCCAGCCTTAGTGAATTTACTCATTTATATGAGACAATAGTAATAGCTCTAGGTAAGAACTAAAAAATGCCATGAATCATTAAGGAAAGAAGGAGGAGCTACAGGCAGAAATATACTTACCAAAGTAGCGCTAAAGAGCATGAAATGTGGAAAAATAAATATACCCTGGCAAAAGTACTTCATTAAAACATAAGAAAGGATATCTGCATTTTTAAAAATCAAGACTTTCTACTCCTAACATTGGATATTCTTTTTTTTCAACAATTCAAGGAAGCAATAAATAATCTTTTGCATGCTTGGGTACAAAGCAAGATATTGTGTTAGGTCTGGAATGTGGAAAAAGATTAGCATGGAGGAATGAGGTCAGAAGAGAAGAAAGAGTCAGAATGACAATAAAGCCTATTGAAGGGAGGGGGTTTACAGCATGAGCCACTGGCCAAATTCTCACAAGTGATTTATATGGAATTATATGAGGACATTACCCTTCCCATAATTTTTTGTTCTACTCAGTCATCCATTTCTCCTTTAGCTTCTATGGATGGTGCAGATGCACAGCAGCTGAGACGGAGTTTCACTTTTAACTCTTAACACATTGGTTAAGCATGTAGCTTGTTAACTCAAACTGGATCAAAGAACTAGGTCACCATAGAATTAGGATTGCCAGCTTTTGAATCAATTGAACAATCTTTTGTTTTTAAACCCTCCATGTTACTCAAGCATCAGTACAGGTGCCTGTGGTGCCCTCTGGGGCCTGGGAAACATTATCTCTGGGGTCCATGGGGTCCTGAAAGCACCAGCCCAGGCACTGCTTTCTTGTACACCTTGTTTATTGGAAATTGACCAATCTAAACATCTGAAGGTGAGGTTAGCTTCACCCGCCCTCAGATGCCAGACTCCAGGTGGGACGTGGGGGGTCCCCTGGAATTACAGCTCATCTCCAGACTTCAGTTTCCCTGGAGAAAATGGATGCTTTGGAGGGCAGACTCCATGGCATTGTACTGCCCTGAGGTCCCTGTCCTCCCCAGGCTCCATCCCCAAATCTCCAGAAGTTTCCCAACCTGGATTTGGCAACCCTAACCCCCCATCCCCTGCCAGTGGCCAGAGGGGACCTGGCAACCCTAACTGGGTCACCATGCATTATAAGGGAGGAGATCCACAATCCTATAACCTGCCACTGGCCTAGGATCCTCCCTGAGACCACTCCTCTCCCTCCCGTTGGCTTCTTCTTCTTCTTCTTCTTCTTCTTCTTCTTCTTCTTCTTCTTCTTCTTCTTCTTCTTCTTCTTCTTCTTCTTCTTCTTCTTCTTCTTCTTCTTCCCATTCTCCTGGCTGGCCTGGTTCCCCCTTCCTGCCTCTGCTCCTGCACCCTCTCCCTCCAGCCAGCCTCCTCCCATTCCCCCTGCTCCCCCATTTTTTTAGCTCCAGGCCTGGTCCTTGTGCTAGCCTCTACCCTCCTCTTCCTTGTTCCCCGGTCCTCGGCCAGCCCCTCCTCTCCGTAGCCATGCCCTGCCTTAAACCCCCATCCTGGCTTGCCCGCTGTCTCCATGCCTTCTGAGCGTTGCTGCGGCAGACTGCCAAACCTGCAGTGTTGCTGAGGCTACCCTGGTTGCACCATCCTGCCCCTGGTCTTCTCCAGGTGAGTTTTACTGCCGGGCCCCAGGCTGTGTCCTGCCCCACCAGGCAGACCAGAGTGCCATAGTGTCCTTTTTATTATTTATCTATTTCATTTCATTAAAATTTTAAATCACCCTCCCCCGTAGTACAGGGCTCATGGCAGCGTAAATCAAAATACTCATAAAACACAATAAAAGGTTAAAATCATAAAATACAGTAATACCAATCAGATGGCGGTAAAGCTGCCAGGTATGTCACTGCCTTGCGGGCAGCAGGGAGGCAGGAGAAGCAGGAAAAGCAGAAAAAGCAGGATAGAGAAACCGTCACTGTCCTCAACCAAACGCCTGGCAAAACATCTCTGTCCTACAAGCCCTGCGGAACTGCATGAAGTCCCGCAGGGTGCAGATGTCATTCGGCAGAGAGTTCCACGAGGTTGGACAGCCAGATGTCTCTTGGGCCAGGAACCTCCAACAGGTTCGTATCAGCAGAATGTAACACTCTTCAGGGGTGTAACAGGGTGAGGGGGCAGGGAAGCGAGGGGACAGGGAAGCAAGCCATGTTCGGGGAAGGAGTGGTGAGGGCAGTGGGGTGGCTGGGCTAGATGGAAGTCATGGGGTGAATGGGGGAACGAATGTGTGGGAACGAGCTTTGCTAGACGCCTGTAGTTTCTGGAACACTTTCAAGGGCAGCCCTATGCAGAGTGAATTACAGTAGTCCAGTGTACAGGCAACTGGTGGAGGAATAGTGTGGGAGACAGGATAGTCACATTGTCGCTTATTTAAAGACCAGACAAAGCATTCCTTTTGAAGAACACTCAGCTTCTAATAGTTTTTTTTTTAAAAAAAATAAAAAATGTTGCAGGCCTCAAGAGAAGAATGTTGCTATTTTTCATGTACAGTAGCTGATAGGTGTTTTGTTAGGCTGAGCGGTTACAAGCCATCTGTATTTTTTGGTTGCTTTTGTGAGGAAGTGAGGAAGTGGGAGGAATCACTTTTTTGTAATGACAAAATATTATTGTTTGATTGATTGACTGATTGATGGCGAGATTTGATCTTCTTGCAATAGAAATATCAGCTGGAAAGGGGGAAGGCACTGGGATCCCCTGGGGGAAAAAAAAATCAGCAATAGTAGCATATTTTGCAAAAGCCCTAAGGCATATTCAACCATCTGTATGAGAGAATTACTAGCAGGGTAATTTTGCTGTCAAATGACACTAAAAAATCTCTCTTGTGTCTTTTCACAATAAACAGCTCTGTTGGAGAACCGCTTGCCTCAGCCTCCCCAGCTGTAGTTTCCCTTGTCTTTTTTATTATTGACTAAATGTAATCCACATCAATGGGGACTGATGTGTAATCCACCTCAAGCAATCTGCTTGCTTTTAATTGGGAATTCCATGGTAGAAAATGACAGATATCGACATCCCATACATTTTGGCCTTTCACCACTCCTGCAAGATTCAACTCTATTCCTCTTTAAATCTGAAGATTGTACAGAGAAGCTTAATCACAATGGAAAATTCTTGGCCAAATTCTCCATAAACATAAATAGGAGAAGAAGAAGAGATTGTATACCACACTACCCGAAGGAGTCTCAGAGTGGCTTACAATCCCTTTCCCTTCCCACAACAGACACCCTGTGAGGTAGGTGGGGCTGAGAGAGCTTTCTCGAGAACTGCCCTTGAGAGAACAGCTCTGAGAGAACTTGTGACTGACCCAAGGTCACACTAGCAGCTACATGTGGAGGAGTCGGGAATCAAACCTGGTTCTCCCAGATTAGAGTTTGCGCTCTTAACTACTACACCAAATTGGCTCTCAGTAGACTCAATAGGCACCCATTTGTCAGTGGGCACTCCAAATAACAACCAATAGGATACCCACATATTTCAAGGTTCCCTTTCATGTATCTTTGTCATCTTTCTCAGTTTGGTGTAGTGGTTAAGTGCGTGGACTCTGATCTAGAGAACCATGTTTGATTTCCCACTTCTCCACATGCATGTGCTAGTGTGACCTTGGGTCAGTCACAAGTTCTCTCAGAGCTGTCCTCGAAAGAGCTCTCTCAGCCCCACCTACCTCATAGGGTGTCTGTTGTGGGGAGGGGAAGGGAA
>NW_015163752.1:6656-24425 GCF_001447785.1 Gekko japonicus | reverse complement strand
GAATGGAGTGTAGTCCAATCAGCTTCCATATGTAAATGACCTTGGAACGCTGGCCGGGACTGCACAAAGCAGCCAATGAACCCAGCCAGTGTCTTCCGAGTGGCAGTTTTTTCGGCCTAACACTAAAGGAGTGCATTTTAGAACTTTGGCACCCAAAACTCTTTTATTATAAGGGAGAGATAAGAACATCCCTATTGGATCAGACCAGTGGTCCTTCTAGTCCAGCATCTTGTCTCACATAATTACAGGCTCAATCAGTTACTCTAGAAGGCCACCGACAAGGATGTTGCCTCCTTTATCCACTGGAAGAAGATAACAACAGAATCGGAAAGATGAGTCTTCCAGGGGAGAGAGTTCCAGCATTTATCACAATGCTTCTATCATGTTCACATGAACTGTTACTCTTTCTTCCAGCTCACCACACTGAATGCTGGCAAGTAGAGCATGTGGTTTTGACAGCATATCTGATGTTACTAAATCATGTCTGGGCTGAGATTCAGCCATCTTGCATCAAATGGCTTTTCTGGAGCAAGAGGAAGATTTCACATGTGCAACTTAAAGTGCTTTTGAGCATCTCTTTCTCCTGATCTTGATATTCACATATGAAAGGCAAAAATGTGCTTGTAAATGTGCTTCTATCACATTTTAAATGTGATGACTATGAGGGAAGGCAGATTTACAACCATGTTTTCACCTTGTGTGTGTGTGTGTACTGAGCAGATGCATTCAATCCAAAGCATGATTTTCCTCTCCCCATCATTTCCCCCCATAGAGTTGCATATATTTGTGATTTCCCCCCCCCATATTTTAGAATGCCCTCCCTCTGTCACTTGTATTGCTTATTAACAACTGTGGCTTTCTTACCTAATTCCTAATCTTTTCATATGATTAAGGTCATCCACTCCATGGCCATTTCCTTCATTGATAATCCTCCCCAAGTTTCCACTGAAACTAACGGGTTTTGGGAAAATCTTGTCAGTTTCACTGGTGTGCCCCCCCCCCCCAAGGATGTGTATATAGGCATGTACACATACACATACAAATCAGCACATAGTCATACTTTAATTAAAACAAATAAGCATTGGAGTTACTGACAAGGCTTTTAAGGTCATCCAGTGATTTGGAATGAGGACTAGGGATGGGCATGAACTGCATTTTTGCAGTTAGTTTTGGTTCGTGTTCCATGAACCAATATGAACCAGGAGGTTGGTTTGCAAACTGAACAAGTTTGTTGTGGTTTGTGACCCCTGATTTCTGCTTCCCACTGCTTTTTCCAAAAGTGGCAGGGAGCAGAAGGCAGTGGGTTAAATGGTTCCCCTGCTTTCTGCTCTGCACAACTTTACACAGGGAACAGAAAGCAGGGGTTCTCCCAGTAAAAAGTCATTTAACCTCCTGCTTTCTGCTCCCAAAGCCGTAGAGTTTTGTGGAAAAGCAAGACCCAGGAAATGGGGGGAACAAATCCCCTCTACTCCAGCTTTTATTAATTGTAAATCTATATCCTGAATTCTCCTTTGAATTATTTGGAATATAAATAGGATTCACTGGAATTAACCAGGGAGTCTAAGTGAATACCTAAAGAATTAATTTTCTCCCTTATTAATTGGTTATATAGATATTGGTTATTCCAAGAAATTAAGAATCATTTATATAGATGGCATAGAATGAACATCTCTTGGCATGCTGTCATGGAAGTTTGTGGTGGCTCTTCAGTTTTTATATTGATGATTTATGGTGATTTTCTTTTTTTAAGGTGTTTTTTCTTGAACGCTTTCTCAAGCAGGACTGGAGACGCAGCATTAAAACTTCTGAAATAAATAAATATCCCAAGTTTGGCGGTTTCACTGAAGATCAGGAAGATGGGACAGTGTGAAGGAAATGATGTGGTACAGTCAGGAAGGAGTAAGTAATGCAAAAATGGAGATTAGATCCTGCTACTCTTTTACAGTTCATATCATGATAGGATTGCATCCGAGGGCCTAACTACGTAAGACTTTTTTAAAAAAGTCAAGTGAGTATATTTCCCTGCAACCACACAGCATCTGCAGGGAATGTTGTTTTAAAAGTCCATGGGGCCCAATTTTGCTCAGAACTGCAGTGCGGGGTAACAAACCAGTTGCCATACCAAGGAATTAATATACCAGTTGAGATGAAAAATTTACAGAAAGTTAATCATTATGTAATATTCCAAGAAATTCAATTCAATTCCAGTAACCTTTATTGGCATAACAATAACTTTTAAAAAAAAAGATAACAGTACAAATCAGCCCATATGCCAACAAAAAGAAACAATCAGAGTACAGCAATTTGTAACATTGTATATAGTAATAATAATGGGGCAAAGTGATAAAAGTTCGGAACAGTAATCTCGAGTATCATGGTAATTAAGACAGTTACAGTAAGAAGCTTAACTATCCGAAGAGGAATCATAGATATACCTTATCTCACTCTCCACCTCCTTTCCTCTTCCCTTTTTTCTTCCCTCTTTTTCTTGGTCCCTAAGTACATTTGCCAGGAACTCTGCTACCTGCTCAGTAACTTTGGGGTTTTTGTCCTCTAGCAAGAACTCAATACCTCTATTGGTCGCAGCCTTAGAGAGTTGGAGAGGGCTAATCAAGTGTAAATGTAGCTGAGTAAACAGTGGGCAGTTTAAGAGGATATGCTGAACAGAGTCAGGTTCTTTGCAGAGAGATCTGCAGAGTCTTGCCTCATAGGGGATGCCCTTGTATCTGCCTGTGACCACGGCCGAGGGAAGTATATTGAATCTGGCCAGCATAAATGCTCTGCGTTGAGAAAGGATTGTTAAGTTTGAAAAATACTGAGCCGTAGAGTTTTGTGGAAAAGCAAGACCCAGGAAATGGGGGGAACAAATCCCCTCTACTCCAGCTTTTATTAATTGTAAATCTATATCCTGAATTCTCCTTTGAATTATTTGGAATATAAATAGGATTCACTGGAATTAACCAGGGAGTCTAAGTGAATACCTAAAGAATTAATTTTCTCCCTTATTAATTGGTTATATAGATATTGGTTATTCCAAGAAATTAAGAATCATTTATATAGATGGCATAGAATGAACATCTCTTGGCATGCTGGGTATAATATTATAAAATCATATATTCTTTCAAAATTTATATTTTTATTTAGAGCATTACCAATAAAAATATCTACCACTCAACTTTGAATCTTGCAAAAAACTTTAGTGGATTTTGGGGGGGCATATAAACATCATTGAATAAATTTAACCACAGTATGTAAATGGTCCTGTGAAGGCGGACTTGGTTTTCCAAATTTACAAAGATCTTATCAGGCTATTTGTCTATCAAATATATTGAAAATGATAAATCAATATGATATAGATTGGATAACAATTCAACAATATTATACATACCCATATTCAGTCCAAGAAGTTATCTGGCAGTCGCCCTCAGAACGCCCTCCAGGAATTCGAGATAATCCATTTCTATTAGCACTCCTATCTATTTGGGACAACAGAAAAAAAATATTTACTACCAAAAATCTCCAGATTTCAAACTTTCTTTAATCAAAAAGGTATGCTCTCATCTAATATTGTAAGTAATCAAGAGCTTTGGAAGAAAACCTAGATCACAACTTTTATAGACATTTAAAAAAAATCATACTTTTGTGACTAAATCTATCTTTGAAAATAAATTAGGTATTCCAATACCTTGGTTTCAGTTTTTACAACTTAACCATCTCTGTTCATAAATCTATTTATCTGATATTCTCAAACAGCCCCTGACAGAATTTGAACAAACATATAAAAATCATTGATATCTAAAAACATTTAATTTCTAACATTTAAATACATTTGATTTCATTAGAGAGATCTACCCCTTTAACATGCCAAGAAAAGTGGCATAAAGATTGTGGCAAAAAATATCTGAAGATGTCTGGCAACATATATGTGAATCATCCCCTTTTATCTTCAGTATGCTAGATATAAAGCTATAGACCTTCAAAATTAGCTTCAGTGACCTCACTGACCAAACCAATGAGCTTGCAAGATTGTGGACAAAAAGGAACATACTTTCACTGTTGGTTAGAATGTCCCAAATTGATTTTTTTGGGGGAAGGGATATAAGTAGAAGAGGAGGAGGAGGAGGAGGAGAAGGAGGAGGAGGAGATTGGATTTATATCCCGCCCTTCACTCGGAATCTTAGGTGGTTTACAAACTCCTTTACCTTCCCCTACCCACATCAGACACCCTGTGATGTCGGTGGGGCTGAGAGAGCTCTTTCAAGAAATGCTCTTTCAAGAACAGCTCTGACAGAACTACGACTTGCCCAAGGTCATCCAGCAGGTGCAAGTGGAGGAGTGGGGAATCAAACCCGGTTCTCCCAGATTAGAGTCTGTGCACTTAACCACTACAACAAACTATCAAGTTACACAAATAACTGGAATATCCATAGCTCCTAATCCGGAACATATTTTTCTTAATGGCTGGAAGAGCAAGGCCTACTCAGTAGCTCGTATGGAGAGAGTTACTATCTTATTGCTTGCAGTCAAAACACAATTGCATTAAAATAGAAAGACAGGTTAAGTCCAACAAAACAAACTTGGCATTAAAAATTATGGAATTTGTACATAATGGCTAAAATAGCAAATAATCTAGAAGATACATTTTCTCAAGAATCATTATCTAATTTTATAACATGGTTTCCAATATTAGAATATTTAACACAGCAAGAAGAGATACCAAATATAATAGAAGTTCTAAATCTTTGGTAACTAAGAGATACATAATTAAGACTGTAACTAGATCATTATATATTTTTCTGTATCTGTAATCTGTATTACCTAGACAATTGTTACAATGTATACATGTTAAATTCTTTTATTGTTTGTTTTAATTTAATCGTACAAAAAAAATAAAAATAAATGGCACCTTAAGTCATCATATCAATAAAGGATATGCTCTACTTAAAAAAAAACACTGCAGTATGGAGGGAGGATGGGCTCCTGCCTTCCCACCCTTGCCATTTTGCAAACTGAAACAGCCTGTGGATAATTATTTCATAAAATCATAGAGTTGGAAGGGAATTACAGGATCATCTAGTCCAACCCCTGCACAATGCAGGGAATTCACAAATACCTCCCCCCACACCCCCAGTGACCCCTGCTGAATGGCCAAAAGAGCCTCCCCCCAGATCCCTGGCCAAATGAGCCTGGAGAAAATTGCTTCCTGAACCCAAAGTGGTGATCAGAATTTCGCTGGGTGTGTAGTTGTGCACATGCAACTCCAAAATGGGGCAAATAACTGCCTTCTGGACCACAAAAGTCTGTGTGGTGGAGGGGAGAGAGGAGCCTTTCCTCTCCCCATGTTGTAGTTTCAGTCTCAATCCGGCCCCCACAGACTTTTGAAATGACATTCCCTGCAGCTGTTGTGTGGCTAGTCAGGCTGGGGAACCCAGACCTGACTAGTTAAAACAAGTATTGAGTAGTTTGGCCCTGAGTGTAGATGCAAGAGAGTACTGGCTGAGGTAGTGTATTCACTCTTGCTAGCTCGAAAGAGGGGGGTGATTTTTTTTAAAATATCACTTGGGAAAAATAAGAAAGTGTAGGAACTAAAGTGGAAGATAATTCTCAAAGTAGCATTAAAATGCTTGAAAACGCAGATGTGATGCCCACCAGAATCATGGACAGTATCCCGGATAGCAGCAAGAAAGAATAGCTGAATTTACTACAATGCCTGCAAAGCCTAGCCATTTAACTTGCAAATACATTTTGGGCACAGTCCAGTGGGGTCCAAATGAATGGGAACTAAGTAAAAGCACAACCATGCTTTCCTCTATTTTCTCCCTTGCTCTTGACGCATATGCCAGAGGCACCTAATTTGACATGCAATTCTTTTTCAGTGAAATGTTTTAATGGGTCAAAGAGCTCCCATGCAAATATAACAATGTGACCTACCTCTGACCTACACTGTTTACCTGTGACCTACACTGGTATCCATGCCCGTTCTGTTTAAAGAACAAATATCTTGTATGTTGCTAATTGCTTATGAATCAAATGGCACTCCTAAGCATGTCTGGCATGAGTTTGCAGTGGTGCTGTGTGGTGTTCTTGGTGTGTGTGTGCTTGGTACAACATGCAGTTAGATGACCTGAGCCTCCGTGCTTAATGGTCTTCTGGGGGGCCTGGCCTGCCTTGGTGTAGGATTCAACCACTAATTGACTAAAGTAATATAGGCAGCAAACCTGTAACCATTTACTTGGGAGTATGTTGAATTCATGGGAACATATTTATGCACCAAAGGAGAATGAAAATTGTGAATTCCAAGATTTAAGAGGGAAATCTGAATGACTCAGTGAGAGATATATAAATGTAAACAACAGGTGCTGTTTAGATAATAGGTAAAGTATATATGCAATACACATGTAATCTAGAATTCCATTCCCAAATGTTTCTGTTAATACTGTTATTTACGTAGGCTTAGTGATATTGGTCTTTGTCTCTGTGTGTGTGTGTGTGTGTGTGTGTGTGTGAGAGAGAGAGAGAGAGAGAGAGAGAGAGCAGATATACTTGCTTGATTTACTTGCTTTCTTTCCCCTTTTTGCTCTCACTGTCCCCATTACAGTGTAATGATTCTATGCATACATTCTAAGGGATGATTCACACATTATGATTTACACAGGTTGAAATGAGGGAAACTTAAAAGTTATGCCTGACAAGGGTGTAGACTGAGGAACCCAGACAGGACCTGTGGGGGGATGATTCACACATTATGATTTACACAGGTTGAAATGAGGGAAACTTAAAAGTTATGCCTGATTGAAAGACAGTATGAGGAACCCAGACAGGACCTGTGTGGACTGTAATGTGTGAATTGGTACTTAGAAGCTCCATTTTGTTCAATGGTGCTTGTGTGTGTTTGTGCATGTGTGTGCAAAGTGCCGTGAAGTCACAGCCATCTTATGGCAACCCTTCATGTGGTTTTCAAGGCAAGAGATTAACAAAGGTGGTTTGCCATTGCCTTCCTCTATGTAGTGCTCCCGGACTTCCTTGGTGGTCTCCCATCCAAATACTAAGCAGGTCCAGTTCTACTTAGCTTCCAAGGTCTGATGAGATCGGGCTAGCTGGGGCCATAAATGTACAAATGGTAAATTATTATTTGACTTACCCCTCCTGCTATTGCTGCTTCTTTTTCTTCTTCTCCACCTTTCCTTTCTGACACTGCTATGTGTCGTCCTCCCCCCAACACATTTTAACATGAAATAACACTAAGGGGCCCAAGTCTCCTTTTTAAGTGTCCTGCTGAGTGGCTGGGACAGGGCTCTGGACTTTTGCCCCAACATCTGATTCTTGATGCCTCTGTGATTTAAGCATTTTATTAATATCTCACCTCTAGATTAATCACTTTTGTGTTTGATCCCTCCTAAGTGACTTCATTTCTCCTACTCTTATTTAGGTGAACTTCTCTTGCAATTTCCAGGAAATCGCACACTGTGATTTCTTGACCTTTGGCTGGGGTGCCATCTCAGAGGACCATCATCAAGACCACATACATATATATTCTTCAGGAAGGGTTAAACCATGCACCAAAGGTAAATAACGATGCACTTCAACAATCCGTGAATTCTACAAAATCCTGCCCATGCATATTCTCTGACAGGCTGAAGATTTTTTAGGTGCAAAACCAAGTTGGACAAGTGAGAACACATAACTTCAGCTCTAATTGCATCAACCTTTTTGAAAATATTTCCAAAATTCCAATAGATTGTCACAAACTAAGAAATTAAGATCTGCGCTGTAGGTTAAGATATAACAGAAAAGTTAACATTGCTTCCTGACACCACCTGTTTACTTTTCTGTGAGTCAACAGTCACCATTCCTGGCTTCAAACTAACCCACAACTTTCTGAAGGGAGTTTTAAGAGTTGTTTGTATACAGAACCATTAAAGAAATAGTGGGGAAACATAAGTGTCTGGTCTTCAAAAGACCTGGATAAACAATGGGTGACCTATTCCTTGTTCTTTGCCTAACCTGGCTGAACTCTGGATGAAGGCAATAAATAGCAATGGTAATTGATGCAGTTTCTAAGTATAACATCTCCACTTCCTCACACCAGATTTGCCCAGGATTCAAAGGTTTGTGAATTGGGCAAATAAAAACATCATATTGAGCAGTTCTAGAAGAAGGAACATTAGAATGCTGTGGCCTGGTTAAAGGACTGGGGGCCAACTCACAAATTTCCAGGATGCTACCAACAACTAGGGATGGGCACAAACCGGGTCACAGACCTTTGTTCATGATGAATTTTGGCCGGTTTGTGGTTTGTGAATTGCAGCCCAGTCACAAACCTCCATGAACTTTTAAGACAGTTCGTGGAGGTTCATGGGGAGCAAAAAGCAGGGGTTTAAACCCCTGCTTTCTCCCTCCCATGAAAGCCGCCAAAACAACTGAACTGTGGAAGCAGGCTGCTCCCAACCGCTCAGCTGTTTAGATTGGAAACAGTTGAACCACGAGGGCAGCTTGCTCCTGCCACTAAGCTGTTTCAGGCTCTAAACAGCTGAGCCTGCTCCTGTGCTCAGTTGTTTAAAGGAGCTTTCTTGGACAGCCAGTCCCAGGGGCTGATCTGTGTGGAGCAAACTGCTCAGAGTGGCTCAGCTTTTTAAAGGGGCTTTCTTGGGTTCAGCTCCCAGCCATTTAAACCCCTGCTTTCTGCAGCTTTCTGTGGGGAGCAGAAAGCAGTAGTTTAAATGGTTTGGAGCTATTCAAACCCCTGCTCTCTGTTCCCCATGAAAAGTGGCAGGGAGCAGAAAGCAGGGGTCCTGAACCCATATGAACCAGTTCGATTTGTGAACCAGCCTTCCAGTTTATATAGGTTCATGGTTCAGCCCCAGAACTGCAAACTGATTTAGAAAAATAGCCTCTAAATGGTCACTTATACACAAGTTGTGTTCTTTGCCTTGGATGCTATTAGGAAGCAGTTTCTTTCCTGCTTCCCCACAGCATCGTGATGTTTCCGTACGCTTCCCAGGTTCTCCATCGCTTTCCTGCTTCTTCTGTAATCTTTTGGGAAAGATACTGGCAAAGTCAGAGTGGCACAGCCAGGATGATAAAATCTGTATTTTCCTGGTCTTCAGCCACATTGGTGCCATTTGCCCAGTCCCAGTCCTGGCTAGGATTGCCAAACCCCCTGGTGGAGGCAGAGGTTCCCTGCTGCTAGGCCCTGCACCCCAGCCACCAATCAGCTGGCTAGAGGGGGGACTTGCCAGTAGAAGAAAGAAAGCCTAGGCCACATTGCCAGTGTCACACAGGAAGTGAAATCATCACACCAGTGACTTCCAGATGATGCTCTGGTATTTAGGCAAAAGCGCTATGGTAGATGGTTGTACCACAGAGTTTTTGCCCAAATACCAGAGTGTCACCCCAAAGTTGCTTTTATGATGAAATCACTTCCTTTGTGATGCCACCAAACCCCCAGTGGGGTGGGAATGCCTCACCCCCAGGTCCCGATACCCATCACTGCTGGAAGTGGCTGTGGGAGAAAAAAACACACACCTCTCCTACTTACTGGAAGTTCTTACCACTAGGGTTGCCAAGTTGAACTTACGAAATAGCAGGGGGAGTCCTGTTCCTCCCCGGGAGTCTTCTAGTGCACCCGCAAAACTTGTGTGTCACAATGATGCCACCCGGAAGTGATGTCATCATGTTGGGCATGTTGGGGGCGGGGCCACAATAATTTGAGGGAAAACTATAGAGTTTTCCCTCGAATGATAGAGCGTCCCCTGGTAATGTGCCCAACGTGATGATGTCACCTCCAGGTGGCGTCTTCACACCACGCACGTTGCACATTTGGGGGGGGGTTTCCCCCCGGCAGCCTGATCCAGGACAGCAGGGAATGGGCCTCTCAAGTGGGGGTTTCCCTGCCCCCCCGGGGGACCTGGCAACCCTATTTACCACAGAGTTCCTGGTGGTTCCTAGAGCTATCTGGAAGTGATAAAGAGCAGCCCTAGGAATCTCCAGAAATTCTATGGTAAGAACTTTTGGGTTTGCTCTAGGGTTTGCAGTGATGTATAGAGCTACCTTTGTCACTTCTGGGTAGTTCTAGGAATTGCCCAGAACTCTGTGGTAGGAACTTCCTGTAAGTAGACAAGGCCTTATTTTTCTTTTTTAAATTTTTCCCAGGATGGAGAAAAATCCCAGCTTGCAGAAGACCTTGATCTAAAGTCTCCTGCAAGCTGGAATGTTCAAGAAACCACCCGAAAAACTCAGTGCTTGCATCTTCAGAACATAATCTGGTCCCCCAAACCACTTAAGGGAGAAGGAAGCTTTTTGTGAGTAGTCTTATCTAAAAAGTACAAAATAAGCCTACACTAGAACTGAGTCTGGAGACACATGTGGGAAAGTCCTTGGTCATTCATGAAAGAGTTGGTTGGTCAGAAAGAGGCAGAGCTGCCATTCAAGCAAGATGATGCTCCAGGTTCAAGAAGCAGCTTATCACTACCTTCAAGCTTGTCTAACTTCAGTTACCTTCTGACTATGGATCTGGAATACAACCTCTTAGAACTTGGGAAACAAAAAACATTCATGCATCAAAGAAGGATCAGATAATCACTTTCTTTCACACAGTTTAGGATAGAATTTAGTGGCATTCTCAGGATGGCTAAGAGAATTGATAGGATTTTGCCCCCCCCCCAAAAATAAAATAAAATAGGTTTCTTCTGGAGTGAGGGGAAAGAAGTCTTGACAGACAGCTATTGGTACTTCTGCTCCACCACAATTACACAACAATGTCAAACCAAATCAAATTGGAGAAAATATATTCCTAGTCAATAATTGGGGAAAAACTCAACCAAACCACATACTCATCCCAATGCCCTGAAAATTGCAAGACCATAAATCTTTCTATCTGTCATCAAGTTCTGCCCGCAGGAGTCACAGAGACGCTTCCAGTAACAAGCATCCTAGCTTACTTCCTTGAGAAAACCCATGATGTTTTTCTGTATATGGCTTATTTGCTATCCCAAACACTTACACAAAGCAACACAATATTAGAGGTATTTACAATGTGCCCGTTATCTTATCAGAGCCTCAGGTACAGCCTTAAATTGCACACATCATCCAGCATACTTCTCTGGGTTAAATAGCTTCTAATTTAAGAAAGGGACTTAGAAAATCTGTCTTGGCTAAATTTAGATTTTTTTGCATCCTAAGTTATTACAAAGGCTGATCATTTCAGGCATGTGTGTAAGGCAGTTTTCAAAATGGAACCTAACATGAGGTAAGATCTGGATGTATCAAGTTCTTCCAACTCTAACATTCTATGATTCTATAAGTGACCTGGCTCAAACACCCAAAACATTTACCCACATAATTCACCTTATAGTTGCATGAGAAAATAATGTGTCATCCAGAGATACTGGAACAACTCTCCAGCATCATTTCCCATGATTATCATAGCTAATTTTCAAGCTACAATGATTTTGTGCATTGCTTCCAGGTACTTGCAGTTGTACCTGTAAATGGTCAGGGCCACATACTATTTTGTTAGTGTTTACAGGCACAGTTGGGGTGCATTATGTGAAGAAGATTTGAATATATCAACCTATTCATGGCTGGTGCACATTAAGCTATGGAAAGTGGGAGGTATGCCCCAAAGAATTGAACAAGAGGGACCATAGGTTCTGGCAAAAGAAATGTAAATCAATAATTAGGCATGCAAAAAAAGATTTTGAGGAGCGGATTGCTAAAAGCATCAAAACAAACAATAAACATTGAATATCTATATATCTAATAGCGAAGGCTATTATCCAAATCCGCACATCGGGGGCACCTGTGGGGCAGGGAGATTTTCCTGCACACTTGAGGCAGTCCCCAGGTGTGCACAAAAATCTAAAAAGTTGAAAAAATATAGGGGGGAAACGTAAATCCCCCCCAAAGTAAAAGAGCCTTCCCTGCGTCTGCCCTTGGCTGGGGACGTACTAAAATAAAAACATGGAATGGATTTTCCATTAGAGTACTCTGGGAATGGAATGAGAGACCATGGAGTGGAATGACAGCCCCAGGGTGGAGCAGGAGTGTTCTGGGACTGGAATGACAGGTCCCAGAGTGGAATGACAGCCCCAGGGTGTACTAGGAGTGTTCAGGGCCTGGAATGAGAGGCCACTGGATGGAATGACAGCCCCAGGTGGAGCAGGACTGTTCTGGGATGAATGAGAGACCACGGAGAGGAATGACAGTCCCAGGTGGAGCAGGAGTGTTCTGGAACTGGGACGAGAGGCCCCAGAATGGAATGAGATGGAGCTGATCTGGTGTTAGCTACACAAATTCCAGAAATATTTAAATGTGAGACCACGGAAGGGAATGACAGCCCCTGGGGGTAGCAGGAGTGTTCAGGGAATGATATGGGAGACCACAGAGTGAAATGACAGCCCCAGAGTGTAGCAGCAGTGTTCTGTGGCTAGAATGACAGGCCCCAGAGTGGAATGACAGCCCCTGGAAGTTTCAGGAGTGGTCTTGGACTGGAATGACTGCCCTAGGGAGTGCTACGAGTGTTCTGGAATTGGAATGGGAGATCACTAAGTGGAATAATAGTCCCTGCAAGTAGCGGGGATATTCTGGGATCACAATGACAAGCCCCAGTGTCGAATGACAGCCCCTAGATATGGCAGGAGTATTCTGGAACTGGAATGGGATACCACTAAATGGAATGACATCTCCTGGGAGTATTCTGGGACTGAAATGACAGGCTCCAAGGTGGATTGGCAGTCCCTGGAAGTAGCAGGAGGCTTATGGGCCTGGAACGACTATTCAGGTTAAATTGCAGTGTTGGCACATTGCGATAAATAAGTGGGTGTCAGTTTGGGCACTCGGTCTCTAAAAGGTTCGCCATCACTGATATAGAGGGACAAAGCCTGCTTAGGGAAAATCAGCATGGCTTCTGCAAAGGGAAGTCCTGCCTCACCAACCTTAGGGAGTTCTTTCAGAAAGTGAACAAGCATGTAGGCAATGGTGACCCAGTAGACATTACGTGCCTGGACTTTCAAAAGGCTTTTGACAAGGTACCTCACGAAAGACTCCTGAGTTGACTTGGCAGTCATGGGATAAGAGGATGGGTTCTCTTAAGGATTACAAACTGCTTATATGACAGGAAGCAAAGAGTAGGAATCCATGGACAATTCTTACAATGAAGGAAAGTAAGCAGTGGGATCCCACAAGAATCAGTATTGGGGTGGAGTACATCCCCTCGGCAGGACCTCCTTCGCTAGCCTGCCTCCTGGCCTCTTCTTGGTGGGACAAGCTGCTGCTGAATAATGGCCTCCATTAAGGCTCTAGACTTGATCTTTCCTGCTTACACTGGTTAGATTTAGGAAATATGGAAATGAAGGACCTCCACAAACTGGGTGAGTGGGTGACAATGTGGCAAATGAAGTTAAGTGTTGGTAAGTGTAAGATGATGCACATTGGGATAAAAAGTATCTGAACTTCAAGTATAGGCTAAAGTATAGATCTATGATGTGGCGTCATTTGGAACACTGTGTACAGTTTTGGTCCCCGTATTTCTCCAAAAGACCTTGCAGAGCTGTAAGAAGTACAGAAGAGGATAACCAAGATTATTAGGGGGTTGGAGCACATTCCCTATGAGGAAAGCCTGAAGAGCCTGGGACTTTTCAGTTTAGAAAAGAGATGACTAAGGGGGGATATGATAGAGGTTTATAAAACTATGCATGGAGTGAGGAGAGTTGACAAAGATAAATTTATCTCCCTTTCCCAAAATACTAGTACTTAAGGGCACCTAATGAAACTGATGGGCAGTTAGTTAAGGATGGACAACAAGAAACACTACATTACGCAGAGAGTGATTAAATTGTGGGATTCACTGCCAGAGGATGTAGTGAAGGCCACAGGAATAAAAAGCTTTAAACCAGTAACTAAATTATTCCTTTCCTCCCATATCCCGAGGACAGTCAATGGCTACTAGCCATGGTGGCTGAGGGGAACCTCCATATTCAGAGGCACTAAGCCCCTGAATCCCAGAGCCAGGAGGCAACATCAGGGGAAGGCCTTGGCCTCTATGCCCAGTACATCCATCCAGAGAAACTGTTAGGCCACTGTGTGATACAGGATGCTGGATTAGATGGATTATTGGTCTGATCCAGCAGGGCTCTTCTTATGGTCTTATGTCCAAAAGAATTCAAGATCTCCCAAGAAGGATCGACATTAAAATAGCAATGTGGTTGCTCCACTATTAAGAAGAAAATATTTTGTTCTCTGGAATGAAAGATTCTAGTATAGTTAGGAGTTATAGCCAGTTTACAAGACCCCCTGATTGCTACGCTTCATTAGTCATTTAATCAGATCTTGATATTCTATTATGGATATCTGCAGATATTTGGAGCTATTTTATACTTACAACTTCTATATGGCTCAAGTATAGAGGTTTACAAGATTATGCCTGGGATAGAGCAGGTAGAGAAAGAAGTACTTTTCTCTAATAGAGGTTTATAAAACTATGCATGGAGTGAGGAGAGTTGACAAAGATAAATTTATCTCCCTTTTCCAAAATATTAGTACTTAAGGCCACCCAATGAAACTGATGGGCAGTAAGTTAAGGATAGACAAAAAGAAGCGTGATTAACACATGGAATTCACAGCCATAGTTGGTGGGGGCGGCTATAAGCATGGACGGCTTCAAGAGGGAATTGGATAAACATATGGAACAGAAGTCCATCAGTGGCTATTAGCCACAAGGTATAGATAGGAACTCTCGGTCTGGGGTAAGTGATGCTCTGTATTCTTGGTGCTTGGGGGGGAACAACAGTGGGAGAGCTTCTAGTGTCCTGGCCCCACTGGTGGACCTCCTGATGGCATCTGGTATTTTTGGCCTCTGTGTGACAGAATGTTGGACTGGATGGGCCATTGGCCTGATCAAACATTGGCTTCTCTTATGTTCTTATACAGAAAGTATACAGACAGAAATCCCAGATTAGTCTATGAAAGGGACTGACAGGACAATTCTATGCAAGGTTATTCCACTTCAGTCTAAACTCACTGATTTCAACTCTGTACAAGATTGCATTTTGGGTGGGTTTGTATTGGCTGTATGTGTTGGAGACAAAGAAAATAATATGTGAGATGAGCCACAGGAAGTCAAAAATAATGCCCACAGAGCACCTTAAAATAAAAACTGGTTTCAGAAAATGTATGTGGTCACATGATCAGTAAGTCTGGAAATATCAGATAGTTGCACTGAGATGATTTCTGCTATGCTAGACAGCACATCTTATATGTTACTTGGGGGTGGCAGGGAGAATGAGGGGGAGGGACATATGAATGCTTCAGGAGAGGCAGTACAGCCGAGAAAGGGAACCATGTAAGGAAAACAGAATGACGTGTGGAAAATCAGCAGGACGTCAATATGTAACACAGTGGCGTCCTTTACAGTGCAAACACAAGGGCCTTTTTTGTGACACACAAAAAGAACAAATTATGATTCTGACAGGTGTATGTCTGGGCTTCCGCTGACATTTTATGAGATAATGTCTCTGAGGTGGAGGTGGGCAGTGCTAAAGAGTGGTCCCTATCACTTTGAAACTGCTGCATAGTAAAGTCATTTATAGAATTATATTTTCTCCTACTATTCATTGTATTTGTGATGAGTGTTTTACAGTGGAATCCTAAGCAAAGTAGTACTTTTTAAAGCCCATGATGTGAATGGATTTAGAAGGATGCAACTCTGTTTAGAACTGCACTGCTAGGTCCTTAATATTTCCCCAGTAACATCCATTAGATAGAAAAATAGATATTCAATGCCTGAATGAAGCTTGCATCTTTGAGTAAAACCAGTTTTGTTTCATAGAAAGGTAGCCTAACTGTTATTTAGGGTTGCCAAGCCCATCTTCCACCCCCAGCGGGGGACTTTGGGGGTGTTCCTGGAGGGGGCGGGGCATCCCTGATGTGATGATGTCACGTTGGGGACGTCCGCCCCCCCCCGTGCACCGGATCTCCAGAAACGGCAGTTCCCTGCACTTAAAGGAGCCGGCGTTTCCCTTTTAAATGCAGGAGCCGGTGTTTCGCCTTTAAGAGCAGCCGCGTTTCCCTTTTAAGAGCATGAAGCTGGCATTTCCCTGCAAGCTTGCGGAGATCCGGCTTGGGAGGAAACACGGGTTCCACACACTTAAAGGGAGAGAGATGGGTGGCTGTGGGTGTTGGGGGTGGGGCTTCCCCCGCCAGCCATCTGGCCAGTGGCGGGTAGAACCCCCCCCAAAAAACGGGAGACCCCTGGCAAACCGGGTTTTTTGGCAACCTTACTGTTATTTAAGCTGAAATACTTTAGGAACTAGTTAGCAAAATACTCATCTGTAATAAATGATTCTGAATGGTCAAAAGATTAAAAACTGAAAATAATGAGTGCGTGTATATGAGCTGTAGACATACACTGTAGCAGGCCTTGTTAGGAAAAACAGTGGTTCAGTTCAGACCCATTTATTAGTTAGTGAAACTGGGAATTTGCCCTCAATCATAAGGTGGACAGGTTGCATGCTTTGGTGGGCAACCTCCCACTCACTGCCTTGGATCCCCTGCAGCACTTAATAGAGTGACAGGAGAAAAACTGGAGGATGAAATAACACCCATGATGCCATGACGTAGGTTGTCAGCCTCCAGGTGTACGTGACAACTGATCTCCAGGCTATCAATCAGTTCCCTTGGAGCAAATGGCTGCTTTGGAGGGTAGACTCTATGGCAACATAGCCTGCTGAGGTCCCTTCCCTCCCCAAACCCCAGTCTCCCCAGGAGCCACCCCATTTCCCAACCTGGAGTTCGCAACCCTACCATGACAACACTTCTAGCGGTGTCACTTCCACATCATAAGATGAGAGTTTCAGGAAAGTCCTAGAGCATCCCATTGTGCAGTGATGTCACCTAATACTTTGGTAAGTCCCTTTCCAGACCCCACTTGGAGGCTGATACCACTAATGTCAAATAATTATACATGGTAGGGTTGCCAGCTCTGGGTTGGGAAATACCTGAATATTTTGCATGTGGAACCTGAGGAGGGTGGAGTTTTGGGAGGGGAACAGCTTCAGTGAGGTGTAATTATTTTATTTTATTTTATTCTGTTCAGTTTATACCCTGCCCTCCCCGCTAGTGCAGGCTCAGGGCAGCTTACAGAAAAATAAAACATAAGTAAACAATTATAACATACAGGGGTCAGTTCGTAGAAAAAGAGCTGCAGGAACTTATTAGCATAACTTATTAGCATATGCCACACCCCCTGACATCACCAGAAGTGTGCACCAGCCCCTCTGACAGGCAGAAGCACCTGAGGCTGGGATCCATTCTTCCCCCCCTCTCCCTTCCCTTCGCCTCCAAGTTGGGCGAAGGAAAAGGGGAGGGGGAGGATCTCATGCGCTTCTGCCTGACAGAGGTGCTGGCATGCCCACAGCCAGCAATAAAGCCCCTACAACTGTATACAGAAATACTGAGCTTCCCTTCCATTTGCCACAACTAGCCCACCACACAACCAGGATCAAGACTCCTAAGTGGACCAACAGACAGGCATACACTCGTTTGAGAAACTGAGTATTACATTACAACACCTCTGGAACATTACAGATCAGTAGAAGCAGCATCTACAACTGTATACAGAAATACTGAGCTTCCCTTCCATTTGCCACAACTAGCCCACCACACAACCAGGATCAAGACTCCTAAGTGGACCAACAGACAGGCATACACTCGTTTGAGAAACTGAGTATTACATTACAACACCTCTGGAACATTACAGATCAGTAGAGGCAG
>NW_015163752.1:6179-6363 GCF_001447785.1 Gekko japonicus | reverse complement strand
TTCAGGGCTGTCTCCTTAAAGGAGTGCGGAGGCCAGACTCGCAAATGAGAAAAGGCAAGCTCAGGGTTTGTGGGTTGCATTTTGGGCTATGGAAGAGGAACCGGCTCCATTCCTGGAGTTCTTTCGAGTTCCTGCGCTTTTGGTTTTGCTTTTTGCCAATCTGCCTCCCAAGACTGCTCCAGGT
>NW_015163752.1:0-3402 GCF_001447785.1 Gekko japonicus | reverse complement strand
TGGCTAATTGCCCCGGTGCAGTTTGATCCGCGATTATGCGATCAGATGGGCCGGCAGCACACTACGGGTCCTTCCCTTGGCGCCAGCGGGTAAATGAGGGACCGGAGGGGAATGCCGTGCGCTGGCAGGATCACACCACAGGCGTCTGGAGGCAGCCCGTGGCAAACGTTTACTAGTACCTTGGAGGTACTAGTTTTTAAATGTGCATTGTCGGCGGTAAGCCACAGGTACGCTCCACTTCCCAGATGTTGGGGTGTGATTGCGCCCGGATAATCCACCCACCTTCCGTGCCTCTCACGCGGCAACTTTGCCGTGTGACCGGGGCCTATATAAATCTCCCATTGAGCATGGTTGCATCCAGCAACCCAAGAGGAAAAAGATCCAGTGGAAACAACACAAGCCATATGCAATGACTAATAAAAAGCTTGTTGGAAGAGTTCTGTCTTGCAAGCCCTGAAGAAGCTTAAAAGGTCCCACAGGGCATGCATGTCCTCTGATAAACACTCCGCCAGGACGGGGGCACCACAGAGAAGGCCCTCTCCCTGGTAGAGCAGAGGCAAGCCACTTGAGGGCTGGGCACTAACAAAAGATTGTGTGGTGAAGAGCGCAGGCAAAAAGGGGGATCATAGCAAAAGAGGTGGTCCTTCTTGAATTTGATCCAGAAACCAATTGGCAATCTGCACAATTGCTTCATTATTGGCTGTAGGTGCGTAGACCATAATGCATAGTCAAAAGCCTAGCAGCTGCATTCCGGATAACCTGAAGCTTCTAGAGTGTCTTCAAGGGTAGCCCTGAAGAGAGCAATTGCAGTAGTCCAATCTGGAAGTGACTATGGCATGAATCATTGTGGCCAAATCTGACTGAGGCAGATAGAGGGCCAGTTGATGGGCCTGGTGAAGATAGATTAACACAGACCTCGCCACTGTGGACACCCGTTTATCCAGAGCAAACAAGGTATTAAGCCATACACCCAAGCACTTCACAGAGCCCACTGGTGACAGCTGGACTTCTTCAAGAGCCAGGATCTGTAACACCCATATCAACCCAGCCCTCCCCCCGCCTAGGGTTGCCAGATCTGATCTTCTTCCCAGTGGGGGAATTAGGCAGTGTTCCAGGAGGGGGTGTGGCCACCCCCAGCACGATGATGTCACTTTATGAGACATCATCATCACACCCCCGCTCTTTTTCTACAATTTAAAGGGAACCTTCCCTTTAAATGGTGTGTGGGGGGGAGTGAGGGTCAAGTGCTCCTGTCTTGCAAGGGGCAAAGTCGCATCTTGCAAGGCAGGAGCTGGCTGCTCCCCACTTGGAAAGAGCGAGCACTCAGAAAGAGCAGGCACCGGGCGTTCCTGCTGTACAAGAGGGGAACTCGCCTCTTGCAAGGTAGGAGCTGGTGGCTCCCACTCGAAAAGAACAGGTGCCAGGTCCTCCTGCCTTGCAAGAGGGGAACTCACCTCTTGCAAAGCAGGAGCTGGCTGCCCCTGCTCAGAACGAAAGTGGCTCCCACATGTCTGCCCTGCAAGCAGTGGTTTTGCCCCACCTCTTCCCAGCAGCATTTAAAGACATCGTTGCTGGGGAGAGGTGGTGGTGGGGAGGCCGTGCATGCCTGCACTGTGAGCCCTGAATTGGGGCAGAGGACATGTGTGCCTGCACTGTGAACCCTGAATTGGGAGCTCAGAGTGCAGGTGCGTGGTCTCCGCCTCTCCCCAGCAGTTTAAAGCCTTCCTTTAAATGCTGCTGGGGAGAGATTGGGGGGGAGGCTGGGTGATCGCCTCCAAATCAGGCAACCCCCACCAAACGAGGGGGTCTGGCAAGCCTACCCCAGTCACATGACTTCTGTATTTGCTGGATTCAGCTTCACCCAGTTCTTTCTGAACCTTTGACAATGGTGTCCTGGCACTGGCTCAAGGCTGAAAAAAGTGATGGGCACAAATTGGGAAAACGCGGTTCAGTTTGTGGTAGGTAGCAAAACCACAAATTAAACCGAACCAAGTTTTTTTGTGAACCAAACTAGTTCATGGCCCTGCAAACCCCATTGAAAGGAGCCACAGTCCCTTTAAACAAGGTTTGCCGAAAGCCCCAGAACAGCCGAGCAAGGGAAGCAGCTTGCTCCCCGATGCTCAGTTGTTTTGGGCTATCTTGTGCAATCCCTTTAAAGGTACTCCCTGCTGCTCAGGTGTTTCGGGCTGTCTTATGCAGTCCCCTTAAAGCTTAAAGGGACTGCAGAAAGCCCAAAAAAGTGCTGCATGGGGGGAGGCTGAAACAGCTCAGCTATTTCCCCCAGCTTTCTTGGGGAACAGAAAGCAGGGGTTTAAAGGGACTCAGCTTTCTGCTCCAACACTATCACTTTGAGACTCCGTCTTTAAAGAGGTCAGTTAGTGAATAGCCCTAAACAATTGCGCTGGATGTGAAATAGTGGACACAATGGAGGCAGGAAAATAAGATTTCTTTGCTGCCTTCCCAGCCACTTCATAGGCCATCAACTGGGCTCTATAGCAGAGGGGGGTCAATATTTGTTCACTCACAGAGACTTATGGATTCTCTTGGTTGCCAGAATGCTGTGTGGGATTTTTTCAGGGCCTTCAGCAGTTCCCTCAATGAGCTTACTGAGGACTGGAATAAGGGCCTTCAGCAGGCGATCAACCAAACCATCCTCTTGCACATTGGTAGCAAAATTCAACCCAAACAATGACCTGACTAGAGCACTAGTTCAGATATAACCACACTATCCAGATATATACCTGTGCACAAATCAAATCCGGCATGTGGCCTGCTTCATATGTGGGGACGGACACAACCTGGGAGAGTAGGGCTGCCAGACCTCCCAGTCTGGCGGGGTTTACCCACTTTTGGGGGGGTTCAACCTGCCACCAGCCAGCTGGCCGGCAGGGGAAGCCCCGCCCCCAAGCCTGAACACCCACAGCCACCCTTCTCTCTTGAGATAGGGGAGGGAGAGGGGCAGCTGCTGGCAGTGTGCCTGAATTCCAAGCAGCATTACCACTTGGAGATCGAGCACGTGGGGCTTGCCAGCTGCAAGCACTTAAAGGGACCCCCTTAAGTGCTTGCAGCCGGCAGGGACTGGCCCACGCCCAATCTTCCTGAGTGGGGGCCATGGGCTCCTGCCTTGCAAGAGGCAAGATTGCTGGGGGGCCGTCGGCTCCTTCCTTGCAAGAAGCGATCTCATCTCTAGCAAGGCAGGGGTGCCAGGCACCCTCTCTTCCCAAGCGGGGGCTGTTGGCTCCTGCCTTGCGACACTTCCTCCTGGAACGCCCCCTAATTCCCCTGCTGGGTAGAAAATTGTCCTGGCAACCCTATGGGAGGGTCCCAATGCTACCATAGGTGACACAGAATCCAAGGCAGCACCCAACAAGACAGTGTCTGTGTGGATGTCGAAATCCCCAT
>NW_015163751.1:37101-80626 GCF_001447785.1 Gekko japonicus | reverse complement strand
TTCCCTACTGATCTTCCCACCAGATTTTGACAGCAGCTCTCTTCAAATTGCCCAGTCAAATGCAAACTTCATATCTTGGGTCAAGTAATGTCCCATGTCTAGCTGTGGGACCCTTTCCCATAAAACGACCATCCCAAGTTGGTGGAAAGGTCCACGTACTATCTGGATACCCTGGCGACCTCTTTGCAGGCTCCTCTTCTCAATACTCTGCTGCCATGGACTTCTCATAATCCTCCACTTCTCACCCACCTTGGAGCAGGTCCTTTTGCCCGTCTGGATGTCCCCCCCCCGTTCCCACTCCTCTCTTCTCTCATCCTTCCTTGCAGTGTGTGGGTGAATGCATAATGGGAAGCAGAGGGTGGCTTACTCATGCTTTCAATGGTTTGTTGCTTGGGTTTGAGCCTCATCCTGTGTTTGATTGTTAGTAAATAAATATTTCATTGACTTTTAATCAGTTAGTCTCTGTTCAGTTTCTCACAGAAATCTTGCTCTGGAATAAAACCTCTGCATGCACAGATAAGAGATCCATTTTGCCCTTCTGGAGACCCCTTTAAGAGCTCATCTCCCCCCTCTATGACTTCATTTCAGGGAACATGACGAGCAGAGAAAGGGGTTTTTGCAGTCGTGGTACCTGACCTCTTTGGGAGGAAAGGTGGCCTCATATAGCTCAGTCTCATCAGATCTTCAAAACTAAGAGCAGGGCTGGTACTTGAATAGGTGACCGCCAAGGAAGACACTGCAGAGGAAGGCAATGGCAAACCACCTCTGCTTCGCGCTTGCCAAGAAAAAGCCCCTTGCTGGGGTCACCCTTGCTTGATGGCACCGAAAGATGTACCTGACCTATTTAGTACTGTTCTGCTTGAGCCCCACCTGGCCCAAACAGGTTCTCTTTACCTAGACTTGTAATGAAGGAGTTCTTCTTTTAACATTGTTTTAACATTCTAGGGAAAGGTCTGTGTTATGAAAATCATTTGGGGCTTGCTAAACTTTTTATGTTACGCTGGGGGTTTCCAATTAACAATTTAGGCATCTTTATTATTTTATTTCATTTTACTTTGTAAGCTGCCTCAAGAAAGATCTCTTTAAAGGTGGGAAATACACTTTTAAAAAAAACAAAGAAAACCTGTCATGGGTAGAAAAGGTGCTCCAAACTCACCTCCGGAGGCTCGTGAACAGAAGACCACATTGGCTCCCTGGCGAACTGGAGGGCAAAGAGAGGAAGGAACACAAGAGAAAACTCAGAGGGGCTTGGCTCACTCACAGATGCACAGCAGGGGATGTATTCGTTTGTTTAAAAGACTCGATTCTTCCCTCACCCATCCCTCATACAAAACCGCTAACAACCTCAGAGCACTTGGGAGACGGGGGAGTTGTTTTCCGTCTCAGGAGGGGCAGCCTTCTGCTGGCAGACCTTCCTGTCCAGACCTAACTCTCTCTGACAATGGGAGCAGAAGGCCCCTCCCGCCCAAGCCCTCCATGAAGACCCTTTCAGGTGGGCAGGCATGGTGGTCTGCAGTAGAAGAACCAGATTAGAGTCCAGTAGCACCTGAAAGGTCAACATGATCTCCAGGGGAGAAGCTTTTGAGAGACAAAGCTCCCAGAATCATCAGATATCTGAATCTGTAAAGTCAGACATATCCCCGAAAAATTTGCTTCTCTTTTAGGTGCTTCTGGGCTCAAATGTTGCCGTGCCAGAGCCCAGAGACCCAGTCTTACTTTGGAAATATGGAAAACTGAGTGAGCCACAGGCTCACCGTCCTCATATCAGTCAGAATGGCCTCGCATTCTGGCAGACTGCTTCAAGAGCTTTACAACAAGTTGAAGTTTAGCAGGTGCAGCTTCGCCTGCTATGAAAATCGGAACTGTCCTACCACCTAAACAACAGCTAATAGGGATGATTCTTGTAACCTGTTTTCCATGCAAGTGATCAGTTCTGAAAGACACATGCCTATTACTTTTGAAAACAGAAGAAAGAGTCAAGGGATGTCAAAGGCAGATGAAAAGTCTCTAGTCCACAAGACCTTAGGTCAGAAGGCATTACTTCATGAGTCCTTTTTGAGTTTCCAGGACAGACAAAAATGCCTCTGAGGATGGAAAGAGGACATTTTCCTCCCTCTCAGTTTCTCTTCATCCCAGATAAGAGATGTAGGGAGCAAGACTTCCTAAGTATTCCTAGCAGTCTGGCCCCTGGCCGCTGTGGGCAGTAAATGCCTACTCCTCTATATGGCTCCAGAGCAAACTAATTTATGCAGTAGCCAAATCACTTGCTCACAACTTTAATGACAGTAGCTCCCAAAGTAGAAGTTTTGCTCATGAGACTCCACAGCTTAGAGGGAGCATCGCTCCATCCCCAAATCTCCAGGCGTTCCCCATCCTTGAGCTGGCAACCCCACCCCCCTAGCCCGACTGGTGGCCAATGGGGACCCTGCAACCCTCGGAGGGAGAAAGACTTCCTAAGTCTTCCTGGCAGGTTCAACCCATGCCCCTGTGGACAGAACATGCCTCCTCCTCCATACCCACGTCTCCCCATTCTCACCGAATTCTCTCACGATGCCCAGACCGATGCCTTCAGTGCCACCAGTCACAATCACCACCTTGCCCGGGTAACGCAGACAAGTTGCCATGCCAGCTGTTTGCCTCTGTTTCTCTGAATGACTAGAATCTACATAGAGCTTTGGGAATATCGGCTCTTGGGTGGAACAATGCAACTACTTAATCTTTTGGGAGGAGTGCCTGTGGCTAATTTGTTGTGGAGCATGGGGTTTGGCCCTTTCTGAACTGGCTGAAGAAAAACGGGAGGGAGGAGAGCTTTCCAGAAGCTCCTGTGTTTGCTCCAAAATTAGAGAAGGGAGGTGAATATTTTACTCTGCTCTAGAATGTGGAGCTTGAGTGACAGGCTGCTTCTTTTCTATGATTGGAGTTGGAAGGGGCCATGCAGACCATCTAGTCCAATCCCCTGCCCAATGCAGGACCAGCCTAAAGCATCTCTGACAAATATTTGTCCAGCCTCTTCTTGAAAGCTGTCAGTGAAGGAGATCTAACCACCTCCCCAGGCAGCTCCATAGGCAGCTGAGAGGTTTGTTTTGGAGTTCAGCAGTGGTTACTGTACAGTAAAGTAGAAGTTCAGCTACAGGAGTAGTTGGCTGAAGCATCTGACTAAAAGTTTGTCAGAATGGACCTCCTTTTGAACAAAGGAAAAGACTCTTGTTATTTACTGTGTTAAGCACAACCTGAGAAGAATTCCCTCAAAGAATTCAGAGTCTAGACCAGCATTACTGGTCAAGTATCAGAGGTAGAGCAATCACTATCCAAACCCGGCCTAACCTAACAAACAGGAAGCTGCTTAAATGTTATCAACCTGCCCAAACTACTTATTTATTCAAATATTTATATGCCACTTTCCCCTGTGACTCAAGGCAGCGTCCAAATCATACTGAAAAGCATAATAGGGTTGTGCAAACAAACTCGTTTTTCCCAGCTCCCTTGTAGCCTATGGGAGCCATTATAGTCAATAGGCCCAATAGGCTATAATGGAGAATCAATCTAGGCATATCTGGGTCTCTGGGGGGAACTATTTTTTAGGTAGAGGGACCAAATTTGCAGCATAGCTGTAGATACCTGTCCTGAAACCTTGCCCCCTCCCTAAGTTTCAAAAAGATTAGACCAGGGGGTCCAATTCTATGGGACCCAGAAGGAGGTACCCGCATCCTCCATTGTTTCCAATAGAGGGGAGGAAATGCCTTGTGACCTGAATCAGAAATCCCTGAACTGCCTTTTAAAATGTTGTACACCCTAGCACAGTAGAAATCCCTGAACTGCCTTTTAAAATGTTCACAGCTTAGAGGGCATTATGGTCCTCCTCACTCCATCCCATCAGTGGGTTCCCTAGGGGATGACCTGTGAATATACTTTCAGTCAATTCCTCCCCCCCCCCTTTCCTGTTTTAAAAGTAGATCATTAGGTGTCCCTTTACTTCAGTGCAGGCTAGCAGTGGGAGCACAAAATGAACTTCACCATGAAGAAAAAATGCAGGAAGGGGCAGGATTCTCAAATGTACACCAAGTCTCAGAGATGGGAAACATTATATTTTCATTGTGCATACAACAAGCTGGATCAATTACACAAAGGAAAGTGGTCCTGAAGAACCACTCATTTGCACACGCAGACTAGGATTGCCAATACTTTCATAATATCTTCTTGGCCTATTGTAGAAATATGGATGAGGGTACTGCATACGGAGTTTATTTTCACACACTTTTACGTATGTCATCTTTATTCAATTAGTGCCAGGAACTGAATTCAAAATAGCCGCTCTCCCCCCCATCAGTGGGTTCACTAGGCAATGATACGTGAATATACTTTCAATTAATCTTTACATTTTATTTCTCCTTTTTTAAAATATCAAATAATTAGGTGTCAATTCATTTCAATGCAGGATAATGGTTGGAACACAGTCAACTTGACCATGGTGAGAAAAGGGAAGAGGGGCCAGGATTCTCAAAGGTATCCCAATTCTTGGAGATGGGAAGCATTACATTTTAATTTTGCATGCAAAAAATGGGAAAAATTTACACAGCTGAAGGTGGTTCACCAGTTCTGGAATAGCCTCTGCAATATGCACTCCCACCTGTTCTTTACTTCTGATCACCTTGTACAGTTTTTTCTATATGGGTGTGAGCCCGTTTCCCCCCCTCCTAAATTAAACACGATGCTTGGCTGCCATTTCCCTGGCCCTAAATAATAAACAATAGAGACTAATATGAAGAAATGTTTCAAACCAGTGTCTGTATTACTTGTAAGCAAGTTAAATACCATTGTATACAAAAATAACCTTCTATAAAGGGAACCATAGTATTAAGCAGTCCATAGATAGAATGCTAGGATTTTCATATATGGACTGCTTAATACTACGGTTCTCTTTATAGAAGGTAATTTTTTATATAATAGTACTTAACTTGCTTACAAATTATACAGACACTGGTTTGAAAAATTTCTTCATATTCTTATTGTTCATTGTTCAGCACAAAGTTTTTTGGTTCTTTCTGGTTTCTACTGTGTACCCCACTTGTTACTATTTCCCAGGCCCTGGCAGGTTTCACTGATGTCATTCAGGGCCGGTTCCAGGTTTCTGGGGAGGCCTGGGCAGACAGTTCCCAGGCCCGCTCCTTCCTCTGCCCATCACCAAGCACTAATGCGCCAACACCCACCTGAAGGTCTCCCACCTAGTGTGTCTCTTTGCCCTGTCTGCTGATAAGCTGTCCCACCATCTCTGCTCACAGCTGCCTTCAGAACTTTCCCCAGTGGCACCGGGCAGGGCACGCAGCAAGGATGGTGGGTGCAGCAGCACTAGGCACTGAGTGAGTTGGAGATGCTGGCCGGCAGCAGTGTACCCTGCCAGGAAACACTGGCCCCGGTGGCTGCCCCACCAGAGGGCATGCTAACACCAGCCCAATTGTCATTCTGGGCTTTTGTCATTTTCTCATTCACATTTTCTTGCAAGTAGTCATTGTATTCCCTTGTATCTCAGCGTATGTGTTTCCTTTATGTAATTGTACCTGTTTTCTGAATAGAGTTTTCATACAAGGTGCCCATAAACTAATGAAAAGAGAGTTAACGGGGAGAAGCAAATGAATCCAAGCAGAGAGCTTGGAGGTGCAGGGAAACGAAGATGTAAGGCCAGGGAGAGGGCACCAAACCCCACTCAACCAGGATGGGGAGGTCCTGATGCAAAACTCATTTTCATCTATTAAAGCCAAACAGCCACAACACCTTTATGACATCTCTTTTCTTTGAAGTGCGTCTTTATTGAATGATGGGATTTGAGATAAGAAAAGGCACAGTTGTTAGTCAGGAGGAAGTAAGCAGAAAACATCGACTGGAAACATTTAATGAAGTTCGCCCATTTCATGGTCTCATTGTCCAGAGGCACATTCATATGACCAAATGAAGCCTGAATGGAGAACAGACAATCTCGCTTACACTATCAGAGTCTGGACCAGGTGAAGCTGAATCCAAGATGGCGCTGCCATCTTTCATTCTGGGACCGGTAGACATGCTGAATTTCTACTTGCCCCTCAGATGTTACAGGACTGGAATCCCAGGAAGCAGGGTGGCCAATGGGCCTCGGGAAGAATGTCCTGCCCCTCTAATAGAGGCTTCAGGTGTGGAAATGGGCAGTTGGAGCTGTCCATGGGGTGGAAGTGCATGACCCCCCCCCCGATATCTGATGTGAATGAAACCAATACTTAAGTAATCAGTGAAAGACCAGTTTGAAAAGAAGAAACCTCTTTCTGCTCACAACATCCTGTGTGGCAGCCTTAGGTTGTGTATCTGTGATTGGCCCAAGGGCCTCCAGTGAGTTTCATTGCTGAGTAGTCCACCTAGTCCAATGCTAAATGTCTCTTGCTTTGTTTTCTTTGGCTACAACACCTTTGTGGAGCTCTTCTTCTTGGAAGGATGACTTTCCATCTTTGGATGATTCTGCATCTAGCATTCACTCCACATTTTCTCAACTGGGAAGGGAAAGTGCAGCTCAAAACCACATTCAAGTGCTGTACTGACTGCAAAGTCACCCCCGAATGGCCATAAATCTATGCAGAAGGTACCATAAAACCCGATGATCAAAGAAAGTGAAAGTGGCATGGAGTGTGGAGGGTACCATAAAATCTGATGATCAAAGGAACTGAAAGCAGCATGCAATGCAGATGGGAATTCCTTTTCCAATGTGGATTTCGTAAAACAAGAGAGGGAAAAGTCATTGCAGAATCAGCCAATGCCAGCTGTATTCTTAGCTTTTATTTCCTCTCCTATTTTCAGTCCTATTCTTTGCTGGAGGAACCCTGTGAGTTCCTACCCCCACTTGGCTCAGGCTTCACCTGGTTCTTCCTCCCAAAGCCGAGTTCAGCTCCGCCGCTGAGGACAAGATTCAAACCAGTGCAGAAAGTACCATCTGCAGCCAGGAACAGGACACCCAATGCCACTTCTTCGGGGGTCCCAGGACGTCCCATAAACTATAAATACACAAAAGGAGAGAAATGTAGTATTCTATACTCTTCGGATGTCAGGTAAAATTATTAGTTCTCAGAAGCTGAAGCTGATTGGGGGCAGAATTTCCTGGTTGCAGAATTCTAACTTTCAATTTTTGTATGCACAGCCCTTATTGTTACGATGTTAGATGTGGTAGAACTTGGGTTGCCAGTTCTAGCTTGGGAGACATAGCAGCGCCTGGGGAAGGCAGGGTTTGGGGAGGGGAGGGTACCCAGCAGAGATGCTTCTTCCTACACAGGAGAAGCTGAAGTCTACCAGCACCCACCCTCAGCAGCCACGCTAGGACTTCTGTTTCTCCACCCTCCAGAGCTGCAGCTTTCACCTGGCTACTGTCACCTAGGGTGATTCCGCACCAATGCTTTGCTCCCCTTTCCCCCCGGGTCTAATTGGCCCGATTCTATGCATGCATGGACATTTATAATAAAACATTTATTAGCCACCTTTCTTCCTTACAGTGCTCAATGGCTTACAATATAGGTAAATTACATAAAATAGAATATATAAAGTCCAAAAAACACACACACACACACACACACAAAAGAATCACAATTTTGGCCTGCAAGTAACATAATCAAATGCAGTCTTCAGCTACTTCCTAAACACTGAAAGTGAGGGGGCCAAGCACACCTCCCTGGGGAGGAGTTTGTTCTAGAATTGTGGGGCTGCCACTGAAAATGCCCTCTCTTTAGTACTCACCAAAAGAGCTCCTTTGATTGGTGGGACAGTAAGGAGAACCTCACACTCGGATCTTAATTCCCCTGCAGGAACATTTGGAAGAAGATTCTCCAGTCCCAACCCAGGAGGGCTTTGAAGGTTGAAAACAGCCCTTTGAATTGGGCTTGGGAATAGATTGCTAGACAGTGTAAATGCTATAGTATTGGGGTGTCATGCTCTAGATAGCTAGTCCTGACCAACAGTTTAGCCACTTTGTTCTGCACTAGCTGCAGCTTCAGGACACTCTTCAAGGGTAGCCCCATTCAGAGCTCAATGCAGTAGTCCAGTCTACATCTAACGAAGGCATGCATCACTGTGACTATGATCTGATTGAACCCGCCCCGAGGATGGCCACCTGAAGGAGAACCCATCATCTGCAGCAGCACCACTCCAGTTTCCCCACAACACACTTGCCTGACTATAGGTGTATTTCTGTATTGTCGCCTCAGGATTCGGTGACTGATTTGCGAACCTTTTCGTCAAAGGAGTCCAGATATAACCTGGTGAGATGCTAGGATTCAAAACATTTGGACATTTAAAAAGGGCAGGGTTACCATGGACCATCAAGAAATATGACCCCAAGTGAATGAGTTTTGAAGAAGTGTCTTTCTTATTATGGCTAGAAAGATATCAACTTCCACGACAACCTTAGCTTTTAGCACACTATATAAACTGTTTCAGCCCCTCAGCATGACTATTCATTTATACATCCCAGGAAAATACAGCATGAAATGCAGGCTCCGAGACTGTAGTCCACAAGGAACTGAATCATTTGTTCACGGCGCAAGAAAAAGCAGTAGCAAACATCTCTTTTTAAATCCATTTTTAAAGGACCTGAGGGTTAGTTGTACAAGCTGAGGGCCTGAAAGGAATTACTGGGGGGGGGGTGCTATACAACTTGAAAGTATTATCTCTGTCACCACATCTCCTTCTCCATGATTCTTAGTGGGAGGTCTTCTCCTCACCCTGTCTCATTTTCCCCCTTTGACTAACTCTAAGCTGCTCTTTACATTCTGGGCTGCCTGGAGGAGAGTCAGTTCTCTTTGAAGCTAGTGTATCCCCTCAGTCTCTTAATCTTCTTCTAGTTAACTGACAAAGCTGTACTTTTCTGCACATCTGGGGGAGACCCGCTAGTATGGAGACACCCCTCCGCACCTTCTCTATCTCCAGGTTCTCCGGTTTTGGTGCTTTGGTGGCATCTAGGGTGGCCAGCATCAAAGGTGGCACCTGGAGAACTCCTGCTGTTACACTTGACCTCCAGAAGACAAGGGTCAGTTCCCCTGCAGAAAACGGGCTGCTTTGGGGGGGTGGAACCTACTGAGGTCCCCCCTCCCCAGGCTCCACCCCCAAATTTCCGAGTATTTCCCAACCCAGAGCTGGCCATCCTAGTGGTATCACAGATGCTAAAGTACAGTTTTACATTTAAAAGTACGTCCTATGCATGGTCTTAAGGAACATCGGATTATTCCAGTAGATTTGAAAATAATGGGATTCATTTCAAAAGTTTTCATTCTAGAAGATATCATATTTTGGGCCTAGTCTATTTTTTTTGTGTTTCTGTGCTCACAAGTAGCAATATGGGAAAGGGAAAAAAAATATGGGGACTTTTGACCACTTATACCTTCTCAAGAAAAAGTAACCCAGCCCACTTGTCTAGATATTAGACTCTTACAGTGCCAGTTCCCTGTTGTTATTATGTTCTCCCTCTATTATCTCTTTATTTGTTTTAGCGAAAACTTTGCCTGTAAGCTTGCCTGGAGCCTTGGGGTATGGAGGACCAGTCTTTCTTTCCTGGGAGTATTCTGCTAAGGACACTTCATATTGAGGGTTCTGTATGGAGAATAATCACTTTCACCTGTTGACTCGTACTCCGTATTTGCTCTCATCGATGGCCAGGGCTTTGGTCATTGCAATTATAGCGCCCTGCAAGAGAAATGAGCAACAAGCAGGGTTGCCAACTGTCCAGAAATGGCTCAGCCTCCTCCTCCTCCTCTTACAGTCTGATGTGTATTAAGAGAAGGATATTTTTTAATGATATGGACATAAATAATGCCCACAATCCATGCTGTTACTCAACTTCTATTAAAGGACAAGCCATTTTTCTCAAGGCCTCTTGACAACCCTCGGTGAAGTACAGGGCAGACCAATGTACGGTGCCTTACAGTTATCTAGACTCAATCTTGGCAACCCCAGTGAAGATAGGAGATGAGGTGGTGGGCCAGACATCTCATCTCTGAATAGGGTTGGTCCTGATAGATTGAAGCAGCCTTTAGGGGTGCAGGTTAGAGCTAAGGAGACCTTGTCCAATGCTGAAGTAATACAAAAGCATTATCTGAAAAGGGGATGGAATGAGACTCTCAGTAGTTGTTCTTTGTTCCTGATGAAGGACCAGAAGTCTGAAACACTGGGAAAATTAACTAGGAAAAGTGTTGGACTTTTCTTTTTTGGATATTTATCTTGTATATTTATTCTTTGGCTTCTGCATTTTCCTATGATGGATTATATGGATTTATTCCAGACACTATATGCATTTCGCTTTGATGAATTCTCCTTTGTGAATATTTTGTGGGAAATTCAGCTCACAGGTGTTTTTTTGTTATTCTTTGCTACTTTTTACTGTGTGCTGTACTGTTGTTGTTGTATATCACCTTGTAAATAACCTTCCCATGAAGCCTCTATTCAAGGGAGAGGGCATTCCATTTACTCTAAGTGGTTTGGTTTTCTCAGGTAAGGGTGAAAGATGCCAGATTTTTTTTTCCCTTTGAGGCTTCTTCAGTCTGATAAAGGGAAGAAAGCAAACAGACTTTCCATAAATCCTTTACTGGTTACAGACTGGTCTTAGACTCATATCTGAGAATTGACAACTGACCTGAAAAAATACCAACAGGATCTCCTCCTGTGCCTTTTGGGAGCAAGAGAGGAAAATTTGCAAAGCAGAGAGAGTGGAGACACTGGTCAAATCTGCACTTGCATTTCTAAGTCAGTTTTGTGCTGCTGTGACGCCATCATTCTCTATGCTTGTTTGAACGTTCTTTGGAGAAGATTCATTTAAACCAGTGCGGAGGTGCAATGACAGTGGAGCCGCCACAAGAAGGTGATAAACACATGCAGACATGCAACAGTATGCTAGCTCTGTTGAGCTGTGAAAACGAAACCAAATGTAGACAGCTTTTTTGAAGACAGAGTCAGAAGGCTGGGACACTGGTGGGAAAGACAAATGCAGATTCGACCAATATCACTGGCTGTCTCCATGCTGTGCAGACCTTCATCTGCCAGCTCAAGAGCAGCATTAAGAAAACAAGGGATTCTGTCCTTGGGTCACGATTACCTTGCTTGAGACATACGACGCACTATCCTCCTTCCCAAGCATACCAGCGATGCTACCCATGCTGATGATGTTTCCTTTGGTTTCCCGTAAGTAAGGCAGCGAATACTGTACTCAAAAGAGAAACAGAAACAGTGTGCCCGATCTCAACAAAGACAACTCATGAAGCTGCATTGGCTTAGAATTGTCCATTGGCAGAGACCCTTCCCAGCACAGCTAGCAGAAATCCTTCCAAATGGAGTTGGCAGGGATGAACCCTTTGGGTGCAAAGCTGGTCCTCGGCTGTGGTGTTATCGGTCAGACCCCTCCTCCCACAAAGGGGCAGTTTTAATAGGTAGAGGCAACAATAAGCACCTTTCTAATATCATGGTATAGGACAGTGCCTGGTCCAAAAATGAAACAAAACGGATGCAAGTCCATGAGAAACAAGCCTGGGCAAGTATTTGGGAAGGTGAGTCAGAAGCAGCTGGCTGGCTAATGCCCCCCTCCACGCCCCGGAGAAATGCATAATTATGGGACACTGCGAAGCGGGGACCTGCGATACTCACGGAGGGGGGAGTATTCCTCACAGCTCCCAGGTGCCCAGCCTGCTGAAGCAGCAGGAGTTCCACATGGAAGAAGAGGAGGAGGTAGCTGCAGGTGACCCCAGCAGGTGGGGCCGCCTGGCCCACCAAGGCTTCTACCCCCCACAACAGCCATGGTGGCGAGCCCTGCATGGCTCCCAGCCACCCAGCCTGCCACGGCTCCCCCCGTGGAAATTGTGGCGAGCCCTGTGTGACTCCCAACAACTAGGCCACCAAGGTTTCTCCCCCACCCACCAACACCAGCAATGGTGGTGAGCCCTGCACAGCTCCCAGCTGCTGGACCTGCCAAGGCTCTCCCCCCCCCCGACACCGGCAACAGCAGCGAACCCAGCTGCCAGTTCCCAGTGGTAAATGCATTCTCTGCTCATGCTCAGGGAATGCTCTTTTACTTTTGAGGGGATTGAGTATCCTCTGTAAACATGTAAGATTTTTCTGCACTCCTGGGGAGTGCCCCAAGTGTGCTAATTTTTTGCTATTTTTAAAAAATGTATGTATGTACCTGGAAGTCTTGTGCACCTTTGGTGACTGAACCCTACTGGGGGCATAGAGGGTATTCAGAAAGGTAGCTGAATAAAGCCTGGCCCCCGCCCCTTGGCTCTGGTATTTCAAAGAGGTCTCCCATCCAAGTACTTGCCAGAGTCGACCCTGCTTAACTTCTGTTGAACCAATCTCATCAAGTCCAACCTTATTTCCTCTGCACCCACTTACCATAATTAAGCAACAGTTAATCAGTTCTATTAACCAAACCCATTAGTTCTTCCCATCCAATACTTGCAGGGTCTTCAATCTCCTTTCACCCCTTTTGTCCATGTTAGGAAAGCCCATCAGGCTGTTGTTTTTCTGGCAAATACATCAACCTTCCTCAGGGTATGTTTTGCCCTATATCAAGAGCACCCAGCCTCCTGTGCAGCATGTTTGTTGTGACCTGGATCCTCTCCCACAACCCCACTTTGTTGGGTTTCTTCTTCTCATCATGAAACACTGGCCATTTCGCTGCTTCTGCAGATCTCTTCCTTTAAGATTGGTAATTATCGGTCTTCCCTGAAATCACTTCTCCCCTTTCCTCCCTGTGTTTCTCTGAGCTAGCCTTGCATGTGTTTTTTTATCTGTGTATGCTTTTTGCTCATTTTTATTTCTTTTAAAGAAAAACCTTTCTGGTTGAATATGTGCCTGATTTATTTGAGAGTTCTCTTAAGGGAAAATCCCCATAAACATTGATTTAGAATCCCAGCCTCCCCCACTTGCTCTGTCTCCTTTAAGCTAATTCCCCCAACTAATTAGGACACTGCCTCTTTGGGTAACAGTGAAGCCATGGCCCATACCTGGTGTTCTGATTTGGGTAGGAGAGAAGTGACAGACACAGTTATAGCCCTACACCTCTGAGTACCCTTCCAGGTTTTTTTCCAATCAACTTTAAACTGCCAATGAAGGCAGCTGCCCTCAGGGAAGAGGGAAACTCCTTAGAAGTTAGGAACACTCACCTTGGATGCTAACAAACAGCTCACAGCATTGAGTTTCATGAGGTTGCAGAAATCTTGGGCAGTCACATCATCTGTTGTTTGGAAATGATCTGATTGCGAGAGGATTTTAAATGGAAGTGGATTTCACAATGAAAAGACACACAAACACCCAGAGAGCCCCACCCCTGAAATACATTGATGGATTCCGCACTTGTTTTATTGTTCAAGTAAGACTTGCATGGAGTAAAGCCAAAAGTCAAACATAATCATCAGATCACCTGGAAGTAAGAATAGCCCTACTGGGTCCACCCAGTAGTCCTGGAGACCCTTTAATACAGAGGCAAACCATATGCCCCAGAAGGCCCAAGCCTCTCCTTGTTACAGCCCTGGGGTTGCCATCCTCCAAGTGAAGCCCACTTTTGACATTGGGGCATGTGGCATTATACCCCAATGAGGTCCATCCACTCCCCAAATTCTGCTCTCCCCAGGCTCCACCACAAAATCTCCAGGAATCCCCCAGCCCAGTGTTGGTAACCCAACACAATCCCCTGCCACTGGTCTTCAGAGAGTTACAGGCTCTGCATGTGGAGGTTTCATTTACCATCAGAGCTCACGGGCCCTGATGGACCCATCTACTATGAATCTATGTAAGACTTCAATTAAACTAGAGGCCATCACTACATCCTTGAACAGCATAGTCCGCCAGTTGATTCATCTTTAAATAAAGAGGCACTTCTTTCAGAAATTATTAGGGTGAGAGACACGGGGCTGAGTTACATGGCTACTGTAATTTCCTTAATTTCTTTGTGAAGAGCTGCCTGAAAAGCTATAGTTCCTCAAACCCTTTACTGAATATTGTTTGAATAAACAAGAAACGCTCTCACATCCAGACACATGCATCCCAGGAATTCTTCCCAGGCCTCAAAGTTTGAAGGTCACTCACCATCTCCAGTATTGTTCACCAGACAGTCCAGACATCCATAACGTTCTACAGTGACCCGAATCAACCTCTGCAGGAATAAGGATGAAGAGAGGCAGGGCAAGGATAACAGCAGCATTAAGAATCCTCCAGCCCCAGAGCTGCAAGGTTAGAACTACCCTGGGCTGCATCTGTTCCAGGTGTTTGGTGGAAGTGCAGGAGACAGGGAAGGATGGGTAGCAAAGGTGCCTGGGGAATAGAGGAGAGGAGCCATATGTGGCACGGGGGACAATGCCACATCGGGCTTGGGGAGAGAGTGCAAGCCCAAGCCAGAAAGGACAGTAGGGGGAGTACCTCCTTTCTAAAGGGACTTCTTGTCTGGTGGCAGAATGCTGTCCTGAGGTTTTCCTCCTAGAACAGTCTAGAACTTTCTGTCTCTCACCTGGTAAGGCAACTATCTAGTTTGTTAGTTCCACAAATAAAACTTTCTTTGCTCTTAACCAGTTTAGTGTCCTTACAGCTCCATAAGCTTTCTGCTATAACACCTCCAGCCTTACTGGGCCCAGAGGCAAGGAGGGAAGGTTTGCGGCCAGCTTCTGAGCCCTTCCCATTGTCAGACTCCAAAAAATGCTTGCAGAGGGCATGCTATGCCAATGTGGACTAGAAACTTGAAGTTGACAGTGAAATTAAATGGAATCCCCAAGAATAGACTTAAGCAAAGGAGAGACATGAGCCTTCACAGATGACAAACACATTCTGAGTTTATGAAAGAGGAGCATTAATCAAGAGGAAAGGCCCAGAACAACAGGGTCATGAGCATTTAGACACCTGAGAATTAGAATTAAACATGAGATGAAAGGACATCTCTTGGAAATGCTGAAGAAGAACCCCCAAAGAAGCACCACTCTTCACCCAAGTTTAGCCTACCTTAATGTCTGACTCCTTTCGAACATCACAGACCTGGAAGTAAGCATCCCCTGGGCACCCAGAAGCCTGCAAGTCCCTCTGAATTGCTCGCCCCTGTTCCGCTGCAAGGAAGGGAGAACAGAACAGTTGCCAGCAGGAGAAACCTTCTAACCCTGCCTTTTTTTGCCTATCCCTACATCTTTTTTCCAACTGTTTTCTAAATGCATTGAAGGCTATTGCTCTTCTCTCTTGGTGGCTTTCTCCATTTGGAGAACGGTAGGCTAAAAGGGCTGCAAAATAAATAAATATATTCTGTTTTAAATGGGAAGGGGGTCCCATCTGGGGTTGCCTACTGGAACAGGGGAAGACAAAGAACGTGGTGGCTGACGAGTAGACAGATCCTGTGCAGCAAAAAGAAGGTCTGATGATCCCACGTTCCATCAAATGCCTCCTTCTCTGGGGGTATTTGCCAGCACTCTACTCAAGGATGAATACAACTTATTTGTCTTCTCCCTCTCAAGGGCCTTGAGGAGAAGATGGGAAATGCCACTTTGACCACAGTCTTCTCATTCCCATTTACTTTCATCTCCAGCTCTACTACCCTAAACCTCATCTTTTCTTTATATTTGCTGATCTGAGATTAGGGGCTGGATCCTGGGGTTGTATCGTTCCTGGGCCAGGAGTTCTACACTGGGCAGCCCTCTGTTGCTGGCAACACACTCCATGCAGACTTCTGGTTCTTACGTTCAGGGCTGTCAATGGCCTGGAGCCAGGGTCAGTGAAGGCCCTCCTCCTCCCTCAGATAAGAAATTCTGCTTCAAAAGCCCTGCTCTCCATGCCGGCAGAGGTGATGTGGGTGGTGATCAGAGAAAGGTGGATTGCAGTGGAACTTGACCGATGGAAGGCTCCCCCACCCCCTTGGGCCTCACCTGGCCAAAAGATTTCTTTTTACCTTGGCTTTTAATAACGAAGTTGTTCTTCTAAAATGGAGTTTGCAGCCTGCTTCTATCCTAAGGCCTGTTTTATGAGAATCATTTTAAGCTGCTCAATGTTTTGTTTTTGTACTTCTGGGTGGGCTTTTTAATCCTTTTTTAAATTCACACTCTTTTATGCTGTGTTATAATTTTATGGAGTTGAACTTCTGCAAGCTGCCTCAAAAACGTTCTCTGTGAAGGTGGCATACGCATTTTTTAAAACAAATAAGGGGACCCTGTTGTGGTTGGGTGAGGCAAAGGGCTCTAGACTCACCTTCAGATGCTTTTGAACAGAAGACCACTTTGGCTCCCTGGCAAACTGGAGGACAAAGAGAGAAAGGAGCACAAGGCAAGACTCAGAGGTCTGGCACACACAGAGATGGACATCACAAGGTTGATTGATCGATTTAAAAAGCTCACTTGCCCCATTTTGGTCTCCATCCCTTCCAAAAACAACCCACACAAACACTTGGGGGGGGGGGCTTCTCTGTTTCAGGAGGGGCGGCCTTCTACAGGCAGATCTTCTCACCAAGAACCAGGGGTCATTTCGTAGAAAAAGAGGTGCAGGAGCTCATTAGCATAACTTATTTGCATATGCCACACCCCCTGACATCACCAGAAGTGTGTCAGGAGGCAACACCCACCACTCAAGCTCCACTGGACTATTTTGAATTGCTAGCTATGGGGGGGGGGAATGTGCAGATCTGCCCTCACAGAGGAGGGAGAGCTTGTACCTGAATAAAACTTGGTCTTAAAGGTGCCACTGGACTGTTTTGGACAGGGGGGGAGCTCTGCAACTTATCTGGCCACTTCTTGCTCTGACTGAGGGCTGCTGGGAGCAGGGGGTGGGGCTTGTTGCATGTGCTCGCCCCCTGGGCTCTTTACTGCCGGAGTTCCACTCCTGTGAGCTCCTGCAGGAAATGAGCCCTGCCAAGAACACACCATCAGACTGTCTGTGATTATGCCCCCTCCCACAAGCCCTCCAGGAAGATAAGTTTCAGGTGGGTGGTTGTGTTGGTCTGCAGGAGAAGAGCAAGCTCTGAGCCAAGTAGCACCTTATAGGCCAACAGGTATTTGAGAGTCAAAGCTCCCTTTGCTGAATATATGAGTCTCAAAAGCTTCGACCGTGGAAATCTTGTGGGTCTATTAGGACCTACTGGGCTCAGTTCTTGCTCCCCAAACCCCTATTTCTTGTGCATGTGGTGCGTTCAGATTCCAGTCTTTCAGTAATGAGTTTAGTTTATCCATTTCTGCTAAATTCATAATTTTGTCAATTACTTCTCTATCTCCGGGGATTTCTTCTGATTTCCATTTTTTTGCAAAAAGAATCCTAGCCGAAGTAATTATTAAAATTATCAGACATTTATTCACATATCTCAATTCCTCTGGTAACATATTAAGAAGATAACATTCTGGATCTAGTTTTAGTTCTATATCGGTAATATCTATTATAATTGCCTTAAAGATCAAAGGGAAATCAGTCAGGTTGCCATAATTTATACAGTTTTTGAATAAGTTTATCGTTGGAAGACAGCCAAATCTTAACAAGTTCGTTTTTGTTGCTTTCAAAACCTTGAGATTTATCTTTGGTGTATCTTGACTTTAGTTGTAAGTATTGCCACCATGACAGTTGAATATTATGTTGCAACAGTTTTTCTTCATTTTTCAACTCGTTCTTCTCATCTAGAAGTATTTCATAACCTTCTCTATTATTTTTATTGATTAACGAGGGTTTCATAAATGCCTCTAGAGGCGACACCCATTTTGGAATTCTTATATAATATCTTTCTTTTATAGAGTTCCATATTTTAATCAACAATCCTCTTATTATATGTTGGTGGAAGTTAGAATGAATTTTGTCCTTTCCATACCAGATGTATGCATGCCACCCCATGCTTAGATCATGTCCTTCTAATTTTAATGTTCTCACATTTTGTCAATTAATCCAATCCTTGATCCAGCATAGAGCAGCCGCTTGGTAATAAAATTTCCAGTTAGGAATTCTAAGACCTCCATTATCTTTGTTGTATTGTAGTAACTTCCATTTTATCCTGGCTTTTTTTGAATTCCAAACAAACTTTCTTGTAATCTTATCCATTTCTGTAATTAACTTGTTTTTCTTTAAAATAGGAATATTTTGTGCTAAAAAAAGGAATCTTGGTAATATATTCATCTTTATAGTAGCCATTCATGTCTTAAACAGAAGTGAGCTTGACCAGTTGCCTCCTGGTTCTGCCCATGCTCTCAACTGGCTGGGGAGGTCTGTCTGGACACTAGTTTGCATAGAGATTTCTCCCACCTCTTTTTACGGATTCTTTTTAGCACACTTCTTTCCCTTTATGAATCTTCTGTAGTGGCATTTTTCTGTTTAACAACATATTTTCAAACTATCTTCTTGACCTGTTGTGGTAACATGGATGACCTTACTCCATACTTAGTTTACTTTCATACACCTTTATGTTGGTCTTTGATTGAAGCTCAGTAACTGAACTTGTCTCCTTCGCTCCATTTTGTCAGTGGGTTCACTAGGGGATGATCTGTGAATATAATTTTAATCATTTAGCACCCTAATTTAATTAAATTAAATTGTATTTAAAAGTAAATCATTAGGTGTCTCTTTACCAGCACAGGCTAGCAGCAGAAGCACAAAATAAACCTCACTATGGTGAGAATATGCAGGAAAGGGCAGGAGTCTCAAATGTGTGCCAAGTCTCAGGGACAGGAAACATTACATTTTAATTGTATATACAACAAACTTGATAAATTACACAAAGAAAAGGGGTCCTGATGAATCACATTCACACCTGCAAACTAGGGTTGCCAATTCTTTCCAAATACCTTCTTGGGCTACTGTAGAAACACAGATGAGGTTAGTGCATACTGAGTTTATTTTCAAACACTTTTATGTCATCTTTATTGAATTAATGCCAGAAACTGAAATTGAAACAAAAGTTGTCTCACTATCGATGTTCCCTCCATCAGTGGGTTCACTAGGGAATGATATGTGAATATAATTTCAATTAATTTTCCCCTCTAATCTTCCTCCTTCTTTATTTGTTCACTTATTTTTTCATATTCCTCTCTCTTTTTCTTTTTCCTCCATGTGTCCTGGCTAATAAACCAGCCCCTTACATAGGCCTTAAATGTATCCCAAATTATGTCAATCGCTGTTTCTCCTTGTTTATTTCTTTGAAAAAATTCCTGGATTTCTACCTTCATCTTTGCTATAAATTCCCGATCCCGTAGTAGTCCCATATTAAGTCTCCATCTTGGTTTTTTGTATCTATCTTTCAATGTAAAGTAACGGGTTGTGATCTGCAAACGTTTGCGGTAGTATTTCTACTTCTCGTATCTCTTGTACCCAGCTAGCAGGTGCCCATATCATATCTAATCTCGACCAACAATTATGTCTAGCCAAGTAGTACGTGAAGTCTCTCTTCCTCAAATTCCTAACTCTCCATAGATCTGTTAAGTTATATTCTTCTACCATTTCCAGAAAAACTTTTGGAAAAGTCTGACTTTTCCTTTTTCTACCTCTATTTAACTTCCTGTCCCATTCTTCATCAAATACCGCATTGAAATCCCCCAAAATACAGATATTTTCCATCTTTTGCTTTTTGATAAATTTATATACTGTTTTATAAAAGGGCTCTTGGTTCTGATTAGGTGCATATATATTTATGATCAACATCTCTTTTTCTAGTCTCCTTATTTTTACTGCTACCATTCTACCATCCTCTGCCGCATATACTAACTCTGGAGAAAGGTGCTCTTTCACAAATATTGCCACTCCATTCTTCTTCTTTTTATCTGTTGCTACAAACTCTTTACCTAGTTTTCTGCACTTTAAATATTTTTCATCATTTTTTAAATGTGTGTTTCCTGTATTCCTATCACTTCTGCCTGTAATTTATAGATCTGATGAAAAGTTCTATGTCTTTTCTGTGGGCTATTTAGGCCATTTACATTCAAAGATACAATTTTAAAACATTTATTCATTGCCATTTTTATTTTTACTTTTTAACGTGTTGTCCTCTGATTTTGTATCGAAACCTCGTTAGTATGTGTGATACTGTTTGCTTTGAATTTGTGTTTCTTTTTCCTCTTTTCACTGGTTTCCCAGTGTTCTCCTGTTTTTGTCTATCCGTCTGTTCGGTGGGGCAGGTGGGTTGGCGAAGTGGGCGGGTGGGGGAGGGAGGGAGAGAGAGAGAGAGAGAAAGTGGGGGGAGAAGGGAAGTGGCTGTGTTTAAGATGGCTGCGGCCACGGCGGCAGGCAAGCGCCGCTGCAGAAGCAGCAGACGGAGCAGGAGCACACGGCTCCCTCGCCTACTCCCCCTCCCCACTCTTATCGAGGAGGCCGGCGCCTCCAGCCACTCATGGATCTCACCTTCTGGCCCACCAGATAGGCGAGTAGCACCTCGGCCATGGCGGCGACCTCCGTGTCACCTGCGCGGAAAGTTGCCTCCTGGCCCTCGTCCGTACCCGCTGCCGCTTTCCCTTGTGGCGGTCCGTTGCGTGAAGCTACGTCGGAGGCGGGACTCAGACAACATGGCCAATGGAACCTGGGTAAGCCTTTGAGGGACAGCTCAGCCGGCCAAACACTGTGGGTGCGCATTTTCTCTCCGCTGTGTGAGTTTGCATCTTATACAATTATATATAAGGGAGAGATGGCATCGTTAAAGGAACAGCATCTCCAGGTCAACATGAGAGAAAACAAAACAAACAAACACCGATTCAGGTGCGTCCTTCCTGTTTCATCTCAATTTACAGGTAAATACTTCTGCTAATACTTTTTACTCACTTAAATTGTCTTTGCCCCACTAACTCTCATCCTGCTACTCTTAATAGCCACTTCAACAGGGCAAACCACTTCTCCCCACCTTTCAGAGCAGACAAAATTTTTCCCTCAGCCCAACCTGCTTTTTACTCTTTTAGCAATCAGAATGGATGGATTTTCTTTTCTTTTGTTATACTTAATTTCAAAGCTTTTCCAGCCATCTTCTAGCGCATCCCAACGGCGACTCCTCCCGTTCTCATGGCCCCGCTTTCACTCGGCATTTCTTCATGCCGAGCCTTGCCTTTGCCTCTCACTTCAGGGTCAAAGCCCGCCACACTGGGGATTTTGCCTACCCCCCCCCCCGATGTTTAGCTCATGCACCCCTTGCTTTCGCTCTCTTTTCCCGAGAGCATTTTAAGATGTTAGTTGCCGTCTAAGAAGCAAAGTTAGTTATTTTAAGCAGGCGCCGCTCGCACACAGCCCTGATCCTCGCAGAACCCATCAGAATTCATTCTGTTAAGAGGCTTTTTCTCAGCCTTCTTCATTACCTGGTTTACCAGGCTGAAGTTTCTTCCTGTTCTGTTTTGGTCCCTAAGGTGCTACTTGGTTCTTCTGCAGACCAATGTGCCTACCCTGGGAAACTACCCGCAAGCAAGCGCTTCCAGGACATTGGCCAAAGGACTACAAGAGCTGCCTTACGCCAAGCCAGATTTTGCCCAAGGGCAGGATTGTCAAAAAATTGTAACCTGAATAGTAAGGCCCTGAATTGAGAGGTCATCACTCACCTTCAGGATCTGGATTGGGTTGCCAGGTGTCTGGTATTGACCCAAGCAGTCAGGGAGTTTCACTGATTGTCAATAGACAAACAGAAAGGGAGTTAAGAGGGAGAAGCAAATGAATCCAGGCAGAGAGTTTGGAGGTGCAGAGAAGGGAAGCTGTAAGGCCAGGAAGAGGGCACCAAACCCAGTTCAATCAGGAAGGGGAGCTCCCGGTGCAAACTTATTTTCATGTATTAAAGCCAAACAGCAACAACACATTTATGGCTTCTCTTTTCCTTGAAGTGTTTTTTTCTTAGAGGATGAGATTTGGGATCAGAAAAGACACAGTTGTTAGAGAAGAGGAAGTAAACACAAAACATCAACAGGAGACATCTAATGAAGTTCCACCATTTCCTGGACTCTCTGTCCTGGTGCACATTCATATGACCACCTACAGCCTAAATAGAGAAGTGACATTCCAGGGCTTAGCTCTCGCTTACACTATTAGAGTCGGGGCCGGGTGAAGCTAAATCCAAGATGGGGTTGCTGTCTTTCATTCTGGGAGAGGGAGTTATACTGAATTTCTACTTGCCACTCAGACATTACAGGACTGGAAACCTGGGAATCAGGGTGGCCAACAGGCCTGGGGGAGAATGTCCTCTCCCTTATGTGTGGAAGACCCGTACTTGCCCATGTGCGAGCGCAGGCTTTTGCCCATCCCCCACATCCTCAGATGGAATCATGAGAGTGAGAGAAGCCTATGAGGGCACAGTGCAGGAGCACTGCCCTATCAGAGATGGCTGGATGCTGGACCTAGCTCGAAACTGGGGTGGGTTTGCCCTGTTAAGAAGCCTGCTTCGCAGGCCCAGTGCAACCCGTGCTTAATCGGTATAAATTATGCAGATCAGCTTGTATGTAAATAAAGTCCCAGTTTAACCCATCATTTGTGCTGTGTTTCATTCGAGGGGTGGGCGGGCAAATGGGCAGTTGAGGATTTCCAAGGCATGAAAGTGAATGACGCCCCCTTGATATTTTGTGTGGAACAAATCGATACTAAAGGAACCAGTGAGAGACCAGTTTGAAATGCAGCAACCCTACCTGCAAGAATAAAGTACATGAGTCTTCTTTATCAGTGTGGCATCTGAGCTGGTGTGTCTTAAAGAGACTTTTTGGACTCTGCCTTCCCCCCAAAAAAGCCTCAGGTGACGCACATGGCTCTCCTCTTTCTGCTCACAACATCCTGTGCAGCAACTTAGGTAAAAGCCATTTACCGGCTGCGGTCACACGGAACATTAGCCACACTAGAGAGACGGAAGACAGGTGGAGTTTCCGGGCCTGATCTCACCGGCACATCTGGGAATCGTAGCACTCCCATGGCTCAACCGAGGCTTCCCGCCGAAGACGCACGGCAAAAAACTAGTACCTCAGAGGTACTAGTTTCCGAAAACCGCGGGGCAAGGGCGGGCATCTGATCGCGTTTCCGGTGGCATCCGGCGCCCGCCCATGTCCCCTTGCAAAAAAGGGGGTTTTTTTTCCAAGTCTCCGTGGATGCGCACAAGCACCCAACAGAGCATGCGCAGGTTTGGTGTACACACACAAAAAAAAACACTTTGCCTCACAGCGCGCTTCTTTGTTGCGTGCCGGATTGTCCTGTGATCGACACCTCTCCCTACCCACGGGACCTCCACGGGACCTCGACGGAACCTCCATGGGAGGTCTGATCGCTTAACCGCGCGTTAGTTTGCCCCGGGGCAAAGAGCCACGCTCCCCTCCCGCATTTTCCTGGCCGTGTGACCGGAGCCACCATAGAGTTTTTGACCAAATACCAGAATGTGACCAGAAGTGAGATTGGTCTCTGGGCCACTTTCCTTCTTCTGTTAAATCCCCACCCTGCTTCCCCACTGGCAAGGACCTGACAACCCTAACCTTGAGGCTAGGATGAAAAGCCCAGGTGAGAAGAAATGAGGCTGAATTTAAGGAGATGGGGGCAAACATTTTCTTGAGGAAGGGATTTTAGTGAAGAGGGAATGGGTGGGAGGGGACCCATCCCTCCCATACTACAAGAAATATCCTCAGCAGCAAGGTCATGAATGGGAATCCAAGGAGACTTGCTTCCTACATAGATCTTGTTTACTGCTTCTTCAGTTTAGGCCTTTCAGCAATGAAGCCATCCCTTGCAGCAAACACAGGAGCTTCTGAAAAGCTCTCCCACCACATTATTCTTCTCCCAGTTCAGAAAGGACCAACCCTCATGCTCCACACCCCACAGTGAGCAGACGAGCCATGGACACTCCCCCCAACTAAATAAGTGGCACTGCTCCACCCAAGAGCCTATATAGGCAAAGCTCTACAAGATTTTAGTCATTCAGAGAAACAGAGGCAAACAGCTGGCATGGCAACTTGGCTGCGTTACCCGGGCAAGGTGGTGATTGTGACTGGTGGCACCTCAGGCATTGGTCTGGCCATCGTGAGAGAATTTGGTGAGAAAGGAGAGAAGTGGGCATGGAGGAGTGGGCATGTTCTGCCAACAGGGGCTGGGGTCAAGACTGCCTGGAAGACTCAGGAAGTCTTGCTCCCTACATCTCTAATCTGGGGTGGAGAGAAACTGGGAGGGAGGGAAGTCTTCTTTATGTCCTCAGAGGCATTTTTGTCTGTCCTGTAAACACAAAAAGGACTCATGTAGTAGTATCTTCTGACCTAAGGTCTTGTGAACTTGAGGCTTTTCACTTGCCTTTGATGTTCCACAAGACACTTTCTTTTGTTATCAAAAGTAATAAGAAATTAGTGTGTGTGTGTATGATGCAAGAACTATCCCTATTACCTGTGGTTCAGATTCTGGTAAAGGGTGGGCAGCTCCTATTTTCTAGGCAAGTGAAGCTGCACCAGCTGAACTTCAACCTGTTGTAAAGCTCTTGAAGTCCAGGCTGCCAGAATACAAGGTAGCAATCTGACGGATATGAGGACGGTGAGCCTGTGGACAGAGGCACTGGGTGTCCTATATTTCCGAGCTTTGGCACAGCAAGATTTGAGCCCAAAAGTACCTCAAAGAGAAGCAAGATTTCCAGAGTATGTCCGACTTTACGGACTCAGATATCTGACAATTCATGGAGCTTTGCCTCTCAAAAGCTTCTCCCATGGAGACCTTTTTGGCCTTTCAGGTGCTCCTGGACTCTAATCTGGCTCTTCTACTGAAGAGCACCATGGCTGCCCACCCGAAAGGGGTCTTCATGGAGGGCTTGGGAAGGGAGGGGGCTTCTGCTCCCATCATTAGAGAGGGTTTGTTCGGAAGATCTACCTGCAGAAAGCTGCCCCTCCTGAGACGGAAAACAACCCCGCCACACACAAAAAAGTTCTCTGAGGTTGTTAGAGGTCCTGAATGGGGGGTGGGGAGGTAGAAATTGAGTCTTTTAAACAAATGAATACATCCCGTGCTGTGCATCTGTGACTGAGCCAAGTCTCTGAGTTTTGTCTTGTGTTCCTTTCTCTCTTTGCCCTCCAGTTCGCCAGGGAGCCAATGTGGTCTTCTGTTCACAAGCCTCCAATGGTGAGTCTAGAGCACTTTTTCTACTTCCCCCCCCTCCCATGACAGGGCCCTCTTATTTGTTTCAAAAAGGCATTTCCCTCCTCAACAGAGATCCTTCTTGAGGTAGCTTACAAAGTAAAACTTAATAAACTCTTTAAAGCAGCATATATTGGCCCCGGTCACACGGCAAAGTTGCCGCGGGAGAGGCACGCATGGTGGGTGGATTATCCGGGTGCGATCACACCCCAACATCTGGGAAGTGGAGTGTACCCATGGTTTACCGCCGACAATGCACGTTAAAAAACTAGTACCTCCAAGGTACTAGTAAACGTTTGCCATGGGGTGCCTCCAGACGCCCATGGTGTGATTGCACTGGCATGCGGCATTTCCTTCCGGTCCCTCATCTACCCGCCGGCGCCGAGGGAAGGACCGGTGGTGTGTCGCCGGCACATCTAATCGTGTAATCATGGATCAAACTGCGCCAGGGCAATTAGCCATGCTTCCCCCGGCCTGTGTGACCGGGACCATTGTTAATTTAAAAGATTAAAACCCTAGCCAGTGCATTAAGTAACATAAAAGATTTTGTAAGCCTGAAATGATTTTCATAACAGTCATTACCCTAAAATGTCAAAAAGAATTTTGAAAGAACTACTCCTTCCTTACAAGTTTGGGTAAAAAGAACTGTTTGGGGCAGGTGGGGATCAAATGGGATGCTACTTAATCGGTCAGGTACCTCTGCCGGTGCCAACAAGCATGGGCGACTCCAGCAAGGGGCTTTTTCTCAGGAAAGAAGCAGAGATGGTTTACCTTTGCCTTCCTCTGCAGAGCCTTCCTTGGTAGTCTCTCGCTCAAGTACCAGCCATGCTCTTAGCATCCACGATCTGACGAGACTGGACTATACCAGGCCACCTTTCCTCCATATTGGGTCAGGTGCCACCACTACAAAAGCCCCTTTCTCTGGGCATCGTGTTTCCTGAAATGGACCCAGAGAGGGTGGAAGAGCTCTTCGAGGGGTCTCCAGAGGGGCAAACAAGGGATGTTTCATCTGAAGTTTTAGTCCACAGCAAGATACGTACGAGAAAATGGACAGAGACTCACCGATTAAAAGTCAATTTAATATCTATTTACTAATGATCAAACACATGACTGGGCAGAAACAAAAACAACAAGCCCTTTAAAGCGCAAGTAAGTTGTTCTCTCCTTCCCGATACACCCTCGCCCGCATACTACACGGAAGGATGCGAGAAGAGACACCGCGGACTGCTGCACCAGCTGCACTGGCTCCCCGGGGAGTACCGGGTCAGGGTCAAGGTTTTGGTATTGACCTTTAAGGCCTTGAGCGGTCTGGGACCCATGTATCTTCGGGACCGCCTCCTCTGGTATTTCCCCCGAAGAGCTCTGTGTTCTGCTGGAAATTATCTGCTGGTGATCCCTAGCCCAAAAGATGTCTGGCTGCCCTTGAGCAGAGCCAGGGCTTTTTCAGCCCTGGCAACTACCTGGTGGAGCTTTCTACCTGAAGCATTTCCACAGGGCATGTAAGGCAGAGATGTTCCACCAGGCTTTTAGCTGAGGACAGCAACAAGGGCCATCTTATCTGGCACTCCCCGACCCCCACCCCACTTTCTCCCACTTGTGGGACAGTGATACATATTGTATCTACTTTGGTGCCATTTTAAGTTTTGGGGTTTTTTAACTTTAACTGTTTTATTTTTTGTTTTATATTGTATTTTGTTGTTGTTGTTGTTGTCAACCATTCTTAGCCCTGTGAACTCAGGGAAGGGTGGTATATAAATTGAAACTGTAAATAAAGGACTCATAATAGTTTCTCAAAAATAATGAGGCTCTGTGTGTGACTTGGTTCTTGTCAGTACACACAACCCAGATGGGCTCTGCTAACCTAATAATCCTTCAGTTTCCTAGCCAATCATCAAGTTCTTTGTCTTCCCCTGTTCCTGTAGGTAGCAGTAAACAGGACCTGCCTGCCCATTTAAAACAGAATGTATTTGTATAGTTTGCAGATTGCAGGCCTTTTTGCCCGCCTTTCTCCAAATGGAGAAAAGACAACCAAGAGAAAGGAGCAGCAATCATCAACACACTTAGTAAACGTGCCTGTGTGTACCTGGAGTTTCAGCACTGCTGGAAAGGGAAACAGATGGATAAAACAAAGGCTGCACACAAAAAAGGCAGGGTTAGAAGTTTTGTCCTGCTGACAACCGTTCTGTTCTCTCCCCCCCCCCCACCACCACCACCCTTGCAGCGAAAGAGGGACAAGCAATTCAGAGGGAGCTGCAGGCTTCAGGGTGCCCAGGGGATGCTTTCTACCAGGTCTGTGATGTTCGCAGTGAGTCAAACATTAAGGTAGGTGAGAACTGGGAGAAGAAGAGTGGTGCTTCTTTGGGGGTTCTTATGCAGCACTTCCAAGAAATGTCCTTTCATCTCTGAGCCCATCACTAAAACCGTTCTCTGTATTCTAATTCTCAGGTGTCTAAATGGCCATAACGGTGCTCTTCTAGGCCTCTCCCCTTGATTTATGCTCCTCTTTCATAAATTCAGACTATATCACCTATAATGTCATGTGTCTCTCCTCTGCTTAAGTTCTTGCCCTGGGGTTCCATTGAATTTCTCCATCAGCTTAAAACTTCTAGTCCTCCTCACAGTCACAGCATGCTCTGGAGTCTGAAAATGGGCAAGGATCAGAAGATGAGCCCAAACATTGCCTCCTTAACTCTGTGCTTAGTCAGGCTGGAGGTGTTATAGCTGAATGGTTATGCAGCAGTTGGGGCAGGGAATTGGTTAAGAGTGAGCTTTATTTGTGGAACTAAGAAAGTGGATAGGAAACAGAAGATGTAAACCTAGCTACCCTGGTAAGTGAGAGGCAGAGACTTCTAGACTCTTTCAGAAGGAAAGCCAAAGAAGATCATTCTGAAGACAGACAATGAGAAGCCCATCTAGAAAGAAAGTACTTCCCTCTACAGTCCTCTCGAGCTAGAACTTGCTGCTCCCTGCAGGATCTTCTTTCCTCTTCTTCCTTGTATACAAGACCCTGGTGTATTCCGGCAGGAGGCAGCTTAGGGTTCAAAGACCCTCAACCACCAAATGCCTAAGCTTCCCCCTCCCCAGTCTGGATCAGGCCTCGTCCCCCAAACCACACAGGAGCCCTCTGCTCTGGTTGCCCCTCTCCTCTCCCCTCCCCCCAGGCTCCTTTGCTGCCCACCCGTCTCTGTCTTGCTCCCAACACCTGGAACAGGTGCAGCCCCGAGTAGGTGATTTATTTATTTTATTGCTTTAATTTCTATCCCTCCTCGCCAGACAAGCTGGCTCAAGGTGGTGTACAACAATCACAATAACATAAAACAGTAAGTCCAATAAATTAGTTAAAATAGCGTACAGTACTAAAATTCAATATAATACGAATGATGTCGATCTTCAGTAGACGGTCCATTGCTGGTATAACCAGTGGTATATCAGGGGCCATAGATGTTCCGATGATTCAATTCATCGGTGGCGGCTCCTAATCGAATGCCTGGTGGAAGAGCTCTGTTATACAAGCCCTGCAGAACTGTAAGAGGTCCCGCAGGGCCCTGATGTCCTCCAGGAGCTCATTTCACCAGTATGGGGCCACCAGCGAAAATGCCCTGGCTCTGGTGGTAGCCAGTCTGGTGTCTTTCAAGCCAGGGAGAGCCAGGCGATTTTGTAGCCCCGACCTCAGTGCTTTCTGGGGCACATATGTGGATGGTCGCTTGCAGCTCTGGAATGGCAGCATTCTCGATTCTGTTGTTAATCCTTGCCCTGCCTTTGATGCGTCTTCATCTTTGTTCCTGCAGAGGCTGATTTCGGTAACTGTAGAACGTTACGGATGCCTGGACTGCCTGGTGAACAACGCGGGAACTAGTGAGTGACGTTCAAACTTTTGGGGCCTGGGAAGAATCCCTGTGATGTTTGTTTCTGGATGTGAGGTCATTTCCTGGATGTGAGGTCATTTCCTACCTAAGGGACCGCCTCTTCCCATATATTCCCCCAAGAGCACTGCGATCGGGGAATTCCCACCTCCTGGAAGTTCCAGGTCCCCGAGGAGTGAAGTTGGCCCAAACTAAGGCTACGGTGTTCTCGGTGGCGGCTCCCACCTGGTGGAACAAGCTCCCGGAGGAGATCCGGTCCCTGCGGTACCTGGTGTAGTTCCGCAGGGCCTGCAAAACGGAGCTCTTCCACCAGGCCTTTGAGGGGGAGCCACCGCCACCACTATTCCACCACTGAGATTCCAACCATCTACCTCATTTGGAGGGGGTAGATGTCGCCCAATTGAGCCGGGGAAACATTCCTCCTGGCGCTCATGCTATGAAGAACTTGGCCGCCAGTGTGGGACGTTGTGCATCTTGTGTCTTTTTATGTAAATTATTTGAGCACCGAATTTTATTTGTAGGTAACATTGTTTTACTGCTGTACTGTCTACTGTGTTATATTTTAACTTCGGCATAGCCATCTGTTAGCCGCCCTGAGCTGTTGGATAGGGTGGGATACAAATCCCAAAATAAATAAATAAATAAATAAAATTTCCTGTTTATTCAAAAGCCAGAATGCACTTGATCAGTAAAGGGTTCGAGGAAGTAAAACTTTCCACCGTAGGGTTGCCAGGTGCTTACTTTCTGCCGGTGGAGGTGGGCAAGAGTTTTCCGGGATTGGGGGCCAGGGTGACATCACTGCACGTGGTGTCTGTCCTGTCCGGTGCTAGCTGTGCTAAGCCAACGCCTCTAGGTGTGATTCAACCACGACTACTGAGAAAGCCTAAATCATCTTTATTTCGCTTCACACACAGTCAGACAATATTTTACTCACATCAGCTGATATCTGGGTGGAAGGCTATATCTTGTGATATAGGTCAGTTTTATAGCCGCGGTGAGAAAGAGATGGGTTTCCCCTCTCCTTGCCGTAAGGGTTGATGAACAAAGAAACGGAAAAGAACCATAAAGTCAGGAAATTGCTCTTAATGAGCCAGTCAGAGGGAAGCTTCTGAGACCTCTAACTGCAAACTACAATTCCCAGGAGCAACAAGTCTTAAAGATACAGCACAGTTTTACTAAACTACAGATAACGCTGACTGGGGGCAGCACAGTGTCCCTGACATGATTACTTCATGTCAGGGACATACTGGGACTACTGGGCTACTCTTACTTCCAGACGATCTGATGATTCTGTGTGGCTTGAGGTTGTGCTCAAAGTGGCATTACATTAAAAACAAGTGTGAAATCCATCAGCATGTTCCAGAAATGTTTGTGTGCCTTGCCTCTGTAAAACCCACTTTAAATCCTCTCACAAACAGGTTATTTCAAACCGATAGAAGAAATGAGCACCCAAGACTTCCATGACATCATGAAAATCAACACTGTGAGCTGTTTCTTAGCATCCAAGGTGAGTGTTTTTAACTTCTAAGGAATTTCTCCTCTTCTCCGAGTGCAGCTGTCTTCATCTGGAGTTGGAAGTCCAGTAGAAAATACCTGGAATGGTACTCAGAGGTGTAGTGCTATATCTTTTTTTGTCAATTTTTGTATTTTTATAGGGAAAAACAAACATGTAAGAGGGAAAAATATTCTTACCAATTCTTGTTTAACAAACTTCTGCATAACAACTGGTATACTTATCTATTTCACCACAAAGCATTATGCACATCTCTTGCAAATGTATCGAAGTTATATTTTTGCATATCCTTAAAGCGTTTTGAACGTCTGTGTAGTTTATTTGCTATAGTGTTCAAACTACTAGTAAAATCTTGACCATGCATTGTTGAATGTGGACTCAGGTTGTCCTTTCAAAATTCAAGTTATTTGTCCATCTCCACAGTTTCCAAAATTTTACTTAAAATTTCTTCTCTCGGGGATCTGTTCTTCTCCAATATTTAGCATACAGTATTCTCACAGTTGCAATTACATGTAATATAAGGTAATTTTACAATTTTCAGGTAAGGTATTCAATAAAAATATTTCTGGAACAAAGGGTACACAACATGTTAACATTTTTTGTAGAATTTCATGAATCCAAAACCAATACTTTTAAACTCTATCACATAACCACCACATATGGTAATAAGATATGCCATTATTTTGACATTTCCAGCATACATTTGAGCAATTAGGATAAATTTTTGCCAGTTTATCAGGAGAAATATGCCATCTATAAAACGTTTTCTAAATATTTTGTTTATATGAAGTTGCTTTGGTAATCTTTATATATATATTTCCCATATTTGTGACCATTGGTCCAACTCAGTATTATGACCCAGGTTTTGTGCCCATTTTATCATAACATTTTAACTCCTTCATCTTGGGTCTTAATATCTAACAATAACAAATAAAATTTCTTAATCAGTTTCTCATCAGAATACATCAATATCTTATCTATTACTGGTTTTTGTCATAAAAACCTATCACCTTTGATATATCTTGATTCAATTTGTGCTTTTTGCCACCAAGTTAGGGATTCCATTGGCTTTAATTCATGTCTATTGTCCAGTAGATCTTCATATCTTAACATTGTGTCTTCCTGAAATAAATTAAGGTTTGTAAAGGTTCTAATGGTGCAACTCATTTTGGTATCTTAGTGTAGAAATTACTTTTGCTTTCTTCCCACACCTTCAATAAGGATGATCTAATAAAATGTTGTTTAAAATACTTATGAGTATTTGCTTTACCATACCATATAAAAGAGTGCCAACCTAACAGAAGGTCATGTCCTTCTAGTTTCAGTAGTCTTATGTTTTCTAGAGTAATCCAATCTTTTAACCATGTCAAGGCTGCTGCTCTGTAATACATAAGCCAGTCTGATAATGCAAAGCCAGCTCTCTCTTTAGCATCTTGTAATGCTTTAAGCTTTATTCTTGACCTCATATCTTGCCAAATAAATTGTTTAGTCAGTTTATCAAGTTATTTGAAATATTTTTGGTTTTGAAGAATAGGTATTGTTTGGAATAAAAATATAAATCTTGGTAATATAGTCGTTTTGACAAGGCAGTTCTTCCCATTAAGGATATTTGAAGGTTTTTCCATTTTTCCAAGCCTTTATGTCTTTTATAAGTTTCATATAATTGTTTTCCATCAAAGAACTGCATCTGTTTATTCCTAAATATTATACCTTCTTTTGAATTTCCAGGCCTGATAGTTCTTGTAGCTGATGTGCTTGAAGTTTGGTCATATTTTTAATAAGCATTTTTGGTTTTTTACAGTTGATTTTCAGTCCTGCCACTTCACCATACTTTTGCAAAGAAGCTATCAGTTGTTTAATAGAACTCAATGGATTCTCTAACAGAAATACTAGATCATCAGCAAAGGCTTGAAGTTTATATTCTTCTCCTCTTATTTTTAGGCCTTTAATTTGGACATCCACTTTAATGATGTCATTTAAGACCTCAAGAACAAAAATAAACAATAGAGGTGCGAGGGGACATCCTTGTCTAGTTCCTTTTTGTATCTCAATATTTCATGATAAATCTCCATTAATAAGGACCTTAGCTTGTTGTTTAGTATAAATCGCTCTAATCATTGTATAAACTTCATTGCCAGAGGTATAGTACTATATTAAGGTCCGAATCAGAACTACAGGGACAGGAACTAAGCTCCACAGCTGAGGACCATCTTTCCATCCAAAGTGTTCATCTCTGCCATCTCTAGTTGCAAGGATTTCTGCTAGCTGTGCTAAGTAGGGACTCTGCCAGTGGACAATTCTAAGTTACAGCAGCTTCATAAGTTTTCTCTTTTGAGATACAGCAGACTTTTTCTGTTTGTCTTTTGGGTACAGTATGCACTGCCCTACTTACGGGAAACAAAAGGAAACATCATCAACATAGCCAGTATCGTTGGTGTCTTTGGGAAGAAGGATGATGTGGCATATGTCTCAAGCCAGGTAATCCTGACCCAAAGACAGAATCCCTTTTTGTTTTAATGCTTCTGCTCTTGAGCCAGTTTGGTGTAGTGGTTAAGTGTGCATGCAGCTGCTGGATGACCTTGGGCAAGCCATAGTTCTGTTAGAGCTGTTCTCTCAAAGATAGTTCTGGAAAGAGCTCTCTCAGCCCCACCTACCTCACAGGGTGTCTGTTATGGGGGGGGGAAGGGAAGGAGTTTGTAAACTGCTCTGAGACTCCAAGTGAAGGGCGGGGTACAAATCCAATCTCCTCCTCCTCCTCCTCTTCTTCTTCTGCCTTTAATAGCAGTTTGATGGGCAGATGAAGGTTTGCACAGAAGGAGGCCAGGTTAGTTTTTTTTTCAGATCACTTGTCAATTTTCATAGATAAGTCTAAAACCAGCCTGTAACCAGTAAAGGTTTTATGAAATGTCCATTTTCTTCTCATTATCAGACTGAAAATCTCACTTGAGCCTCAAATGCAAAAACATCTTGCATCTATCACCCTTACATGAGAACCCCAAGTAAATTTGACATCCACCTAGAGACAATGAAACACCCTGTCCCTTTAATAGAGGCTTCAGGGGAATGTTGTTTCCAAGGTCCAATATACCCATTTTCCTGGGTAAGTAATCAGACTAGGATATCTAGGTCCAAACTGCCCCCCTAGAGGAATCTCAGCCCCTACCCCTGTTTCTCTTGGGCAGAGGGAACAGATCTTTTTGGTGGATGGTGGCAACTCAGGAGCTGAAAACCAACATTCAGAGATGAGAAGGTTTGGCCCACCAACCCCTGTCCTAACTTCTCTAGGATTGCCAAAGTTGAGACTAGACTAATGTAATGCATTGTACATTGGTCTTCTCTGTACTGTATCTTCACTGAGAGTTGCCAACAGGCCTTGAGAATAATTGCTTATCCTTTAATAGAAGCTGAATAGCAAAATGGATTGTAGGCACTATTTATGTCTGCATCATTAAAAAAAATCCTTCCCTTAAAGCACATCAGACTGTAAGAGAAGGAGGCCAAGCCATTTCTGGTCAGTTGGACACCCTGCTTGTTGTTCTTTTCTCTTACAGGGCGCTGTGATTGCAATGACCAAAGCCCTGGCCATCGATGAGAGCAAATATGATGTACGAATCAACAGGTAAAAGTGGTTATTATCCATACAGAACTTTTGATATGTAGTGTCCCTTGCAGAATACTTACAGGAAAGAAAGACTGGTCCTCCGTAGCCCAATGTCAGGATATTGCAGGCAAAGTTTTTGCTAAAAGAAATGAAAAGGGAGAACATAATAATAAGAAGTAACTGCCATTGTAAGAGTCAAATATCCAGACAAGTGGGCTGGGTTACTTTGTCTGGACAAGGTATAAATGTTAAAAAGTCCCCATATTTCTTTTCCCTTTCCAATGTTAATGTTGTTACTTATGAGCACAGAAACACAAAAAAATAGACTAGGCCCAAAATATCTTCTAAAATTAAAACCTAGGAAATGAATCCCATTATTTTCAAATCTACTGGAATAATCTGGTTTTCCTTAAGGCCGTGCATTGGAAGTAGCACTAGATATAATAGTGTACATTAGCATATGTGATATCACTAGGGTGACCAGCTCTGGGTTGGAAAATATTTGAAGATTTTGGGGGTGGAGCCTGGGGAGGGGAGGGACCTCAGAAGGGTCTACCCACTAAAGCAGCCATTTTCTCCAGGGGAACTGATCCTGGTCATCTGGAGATGAAGTGTGACAGTGGGAGATCTCCAGGTGCCGTGTTTGACATTGGCCAACCTAGTTACCACCAGAGCACCAAAACCAGGGCACCTTCAGGTCGAGAATGTGGGGTGTCTCCATACTAGCGGGTCTCCCCCAGGTGTGCAGGAAAGTACAGCTTTTTCAACTAACTAGAAGAAAACAAGAGACTAAGGGGGAAAACCAGCTTGAAAAATAACCGGATGTGCTCCAGGAAGCCCAGAATGTAAAGAGCAGCTTAATTAAGAGGAAAAATGGGGCGGGAGGCTGCTTAAGTCCTCCCCCAAAGAGCTTACAGAATCCTGGAGGAGGAGATTTGGTGAAGGAGGTATTACTTTCAGTGATTCCTTGCAGGCCATCAGCTTGTGCAACTAACCCACAGGTCCTTTAAAAATGCTTTTAAAAATGGATGTTTGCTGCTGCTTTTTCTTGTGCCATGAACAAATGATTCAGTGTGGACTGAAATCTTGGTCCCTGCAGTTCATGCTGTATTTTCCTGGGATGTATAAATGAATAGTCATGCCAAGGATTGTGGGATGAATCAGTTTATATAGTGTGCTTAATGCAAAGATTGTCATGTAATTGGAAGCTGGTCTCTCTCTAATGATAAGAAAGACACTTCCTCAAAAACTAATTCACTAGGGGGCATATTTCTTGATGCTTCATGGTACCCCTGCCCCTTTTTAAATTTCCAAATATTTTGAATCCTAGCATCTCACCGGGTCATATTTTGACTCCATTGATGGAAAGGGATGTAAATCAGAAACCGAATCCAGAGGCGGCAATGCACAAAGCCATCGATAGTAAGGCAAGTGTGTTGTGGGGAAACCGGAATTGTGCTGTGGCAGATGACTGGTTCTCCTTAAGGTTACCATTTTTGGGGTGGGTATAACCATCGCAATCAATAACTAGATATTTGCAAATCTATTTGAATAAATTTATATGTCAACATTAAACCATATATGTGTTAATACAAGAATAGCTCTACTCCATTTCAGAAGCAATAGTATTACATGCCAAATGTCTCTTTCTTTTGTAGAAATTCTTCCAAGCACCGTTTGGTAGGTATGAACCTTCAGAGTTGATGGATATGCAGTTCAATGGTTGTTTAAATCCAAATGCTGCAACGTTTCCCTTGAGACCTTTCCAATATGATTCAAGTCTCTCAGAAATATAATTCAGCATCTCCAATCCCATTTAACGAGCAGCTAGCTGGATCAGTTCATTTCCCTCAATGTTTTCTGGAAATCGGGAAATTGAAGAAGACTAACAAGAACCCTGCAATTCATGTAAACAATTCCTATAGCAAACTCTATTCTAGAACATTTTAAACTCCAACCAAAACATAACATTTTAAGCTCTAACCAAAATATAACACACACGCACCAAACATGCACAGTGTATGTATTTTGACCAATCAAAAATCTATCTCGCTTAAACGGCTTCCATTCTGAGAGAGTTGGCAAGGTCTCACTGCAGCTACCAACTATTAATGCCACTAATTAGACTCACTTGTGTGAGTTTTAAAGTCACACAGACTGAAGACTCTTTAGTATCCTATACATATACATACATACATACATACATACATACATACATACATACATACATGCATACATACATACATACATATATATATATATATCCCTTATATCTCCCTTATATATATATAATTGAGTAACACGCAGCGTCAGATGCAGCGGAGAGAAAATGCGCACCAACAGTGTTTGGAGGCTTGAAGTGTCCGTCAGAACCTTCCCCAGCTTCCATTGGCCATGTCGCCTAAGTCCCACCTCAGAACACAAAGGCTGGGAGGAATTGTAATGTATTGAAATGATTACATGAATCACCTCATAGGACTCCCCTGTTAAGCTTCGAGCCAGACCAGGGCTCCTCTGAGCGAACTTCCTATTGGTCGCTTCGTAACAGCGACCAATCAGAACGATACCATTCCCTAGGAGGGAAAGACTCCCATTGGTCCTTAACCAAGCAATCTCATTGGTTGTTAAATGTAAATAGGCGTGGCTACATTAGCCCGGTTATGTTTAAAAGGAGCATAAGCTCCCACTGTTTCTTGTTCTGGTTTCTTACTGAGTTAGTGCTTGTTCGTTACTTCTAAATAAAGCTGAATCACTTGCTGAATCACTCTACGAGTCCTTTGTTAGCGCGATCTAACAGCTTTGACTTCTCTTCCCCTCCTCCCCCCCTCCCTCCCTCCCTCCCTGTCTGTCTGGCTTACTGACTGTCTGTCTATGTCCCCCCCCCTCACCTACCTTCCTTCCTTCCTTCCTTCCTTCCTTCCTTCCTTCCTTCCTTCCTTCCTTCCTGCAAGTAACAGATACGCCATCCTACAATTTATGACAACTCAAGAAACAACTCAAGAAAATACATTCATGAATTTCAGTGTTCTTGTTAATTTTCTTCAGTTTCCTGACATTGAGAAAGCATCAAGGGAAACAAACTGATCCAGCTAGCTGCTCGTTGGATTGAATTGGAGACTCTGAATTATATTTCTGAGAGACTTGAATCATATTGGAAAGGTCTCAAGGGAAACGTGGCAGCATTTGGATTTGAACAACCATTGAACTGCATATCCATCAACTCTTCCAAGTACTCTGAATGGTGCTTGGAAGAATTTCAACACAAGAAAAAGACATTTTGCATTTAAATACTATTGGTTCTGGAATGGAGTAGAGATATGTTTGTGTTCACACATAAAGCATTTAATATTTACATATACATTTATTCAAATAGATCAACAAATATCTTTAGTTATTGATTCACTATCTTCTCACAGGGACATTTGCATTGGTTATATCATTATTCCATGATTCTCCCTTTGATTCACACATTTTTGGGTCAGGGTCTGAAGTTCTCCCAGAAGGACAACTCTTCCTTTCACTATGTTGGAGAACTTCTGGCCTTCAGTCTTCAATGCTTGGGCAAGGTGCTTGGGTGGGTTGTTGCTTCTCAGCTCCAGGTGAAAGTGCTGGGAGAGGCCATCAGGAAGTTTGAGCAGTGGTGTCAACAATATGTGGATGATGCCCAGCTCTATCCTTCAGTTTGGCACAGTGGTTACGTGTGCGGACTCTAATCTGGGGAAACCGGGTTTGATTCCCCACTCCTCCACTTGCAGCTGCTGGATGACCTTGGGTAAGCCATAGTTCTGACAAGAGCTGTCCTTGAAAGGGCAGTTCTTGAAAGAGCTCTCTCAGCCCCACCTACCTTACAGGGTGTCTGCTGTGGGAAGTGGAAGAGAAAAGGAGTTTGTAAGCTCTGAGACTCTGAGTGAAGACAGAGGTTCTCTGAATTAATAGAAAGATAGACCATGGCCTTCGGATCTCTCCTGTCATGGAGGAAGTTAATCTCCCCTTGAAAAGCCAGGTTCTCAGCTTATTTGACACAGCAGACCTGTTTGAAAACTACAAGGCTACAGTGGTTCAGAGTACTTTTTCCTAGCTTTGACTACCCTTGAAGAGTGTACAGAAGCTGCAGCTAGTGCTGAAGAAAGACGCTAGACTGCTGGTCAGGACTAGCAATTTGGAGCATGTCGCCCCAATACTACAGCATTAACACTGTATATCGATCCACTCCCAAGCTCAGTTCAAAGTGTTTGTTTAGACCTTTAACATCCTCCTGGCTTTGGACTGGAGAATCTCCTTCCATATGTTCCTTTCCAGGAATTTAGGAGAGGCTCTCCTAACGGCCCCCCAATCAAAGAAGTTCCTTTCATGGGTTCACAAGAGAGGGCCTTTTCAGTGGCAGCCCCACAACTCTCAGACAACCACCTGGCCCTCTCACTTTCAATCTTTAGGATGTAGTAGAAGACAGTTTAATTTATGCCCACATTTGATTACTGTGGCGCTCCAGCTGTTTAAAGAGGTAGTCTGAAAAGTACTGAGAAGCGTTGAGTGATTTCAGCAAGAGTACTTTTATTAAGCAGGAACACGACAAGGACTGCCGGCTCGCAGGCCGGTATATATGCCCAGAAACCCCACCACCAAAACACACCCCCTACTTTACTATAGGCTATTTACAGTGGCCGAGAGTCCCATAGGCTCTCGGCCGCGGACCTGGGCCTCTGATAGGTGCGGGCTAGGATCCGCTGGGCTATTGTTCTCTGAGGAGCGAAGCTCTGGTGTTAGCCTGACCGCATGGCCCAACGGTTGCGCATGTGGCCATGGCGGAGTACATTACACCCCTCCCCCCATAGTCCAGACTACCCACACACATAGTCTTGGAGATAGGCCGGGCCGGAGCCGTCCTGTTTCTTGTGGAATGGCGGAGCTCGGGAGTCGGGGTTGCGGAAGTTGTCTGGGGCCTTGGCGGGGAGCTCGTGGTTGGCCCTGCCGGTGGCGGGGATGGCGTGCTGTCTTGGAGCCCTGTGGCGAGGGGCTCAGGCAGGGGTGCCAGGATCGGCGGCTCGGGAGCTGGGGAGGACGCTTCAGCCGATTCTGGGAATTCTAGATCCTTGGGATCGTTGGGGAGGACCCTCCGCCGTAGTTGGTCGATGTGGCGGTGAAGTAGCTGTCCATCCTCACAGGAGACCTCGTACAACCGGGAACCTCGGACCACTCATGCGGGAATCCAGGGCGGCCCTTCGGACGTGGCAGATCCTGTTGTACTTAGTGAATTCTTGAAATTCACTCGAGGTGAAGGCCATCCCGTTGTCCGTAACCAACGTGTCCGGGAGGCCCTGGGCGCTGAAGATGCGCCACATCGCTCGGATCGCCGCCTTGGATGAGGTTGACAGTACGGGTACCACCTCCAGCCACTTGCTGTAGGCGTCGACCAGTATAAAGAAAATTTGTCCCTGGAACGGCCCCGCGAAGTCCAGATGTAGCCGGGACCAGGGTTTATGTGAGGACTCCCAAGCCCATGCAGGAGCTCTGGGAGGGTCTGGCCGGGAGGCCTGACAGGGCTGGCATTGCTTCACCTGACTCTCAATGTCCCGATCAAGGCCTGGCCACCATACATAACTCCGGGCCAGGGCCTTCATTCGTAGGCAGGGCCTGCACGAGGCCTGGGTGTGCCTTGTGCAGGGCTGCTAGCACCCGGTCTTGAAGCGGGGAGGGGATCACTACCCGGCCCCCCCACATCACACACCCCTTGTGGGACGAAAGCTCGTCTTTGTACATTACACCGTCTTTACTTCCAGTCACCGTTCCAGAGAATTGCATCCCCCTTTTCTAGAAGAGAAATGGGAGACCTCAGAAATAGGGCCAGCTACCTGGTTCCGTCACCAAAGGCAAGCCCGCGCCCAGGAGAGAGCCATAGGAGACGTCTGCCTCGTCGTCTCTCTCTTCGACTCTTGGTCAGCCCGTCTTTGTTCTCCACTCTATATCTCCTTCCTTCCTCACTGGTATCCCTTTTTGTTCCCCATGTATTCTTTTCTCCAACCCCCCCCCTTACTGGACACCGGGGTGTCAATCTCAGGTGGCTCCGCCTCCTTATAAGAGCTTCGACGCTCTGCCAGGTGCGGGGGCGTTTCGACCCCGCCCGGAGCAGGGGGCGTGGAGGCTGTTGCCCAGCTCATGCTGGGCGGCACGGAACGGCCACCTGTGTCAGGGTGTGATAGCCCTGTGGGCCTTGGCAATGGCGGCGTCTCCTGGGGGCTCGCCATTTTGCCACGTACACGGGGACGTGCTCTGCGGGGAAGGGGCTGAGCTGCGCCAGCGTGTTCGTTGTTCCCCTCATCTCGGTCAGTTGTCTCTTCGCCCGTTTCAGAGCTCTGAGACTTCCCCCCGAGGCTGTTGGCCACGGTAAGTGGGGGAGTTTCAGGGTGGGGCTCGAGCAGGGGCTCAAGGGAAAGGCCCAGACCGTTGGAGTCGAGACAATTACAATACTTGCAGTCAATGTTCCCTCTAAGCTAGTTAGTGTGAGCTAGCTCATAGTTTTTCAGCTTCCAGCTCACAGATTGTTGCCTGAGCTCAGGAAGGAGGGCTCCAGAGCAAACTAAGTTATGCAGTAGAGAAATTGCCCGTTCACAACTTCAATGCCAGTAGCTCACAAAGTAGAATTCTTGCTCACAAGACTCCACAGCTTAGAGGGAACATTGCTTGCAGTCCTAAATTAGGAATTTCAATTTTGGTCTGGGTTTATTTTTTTGTATCATGTGTTCTTTATGATGTATTTTATCCATCATAAGCCATCAAGCACCATAAAGAAGAATGGTGGCTAATAAATGTTTTAAATAAATAAATATTCTCCTGGCAACAGTGCCCAGGTGAAAACAACAGCCCTGGAGGGTAGGAGAAACAAAAGTCCTGGAGTGGCTGCAGAGGGTGGATGCTTGTAGACTTCAGCTTCTCCTGTATAGGAAGAAGCATCTCTGCTGAGCTCTTTCCCCTCCCCAAAGTGTGCCCTTCCGAGGCACTGGTTCTACGTCTCCTAAGCTGGAATTGTCAACCTGTCTTCTACCACATCTAAGATGGTAACAAGAAGAAAGGCTGGGCATACAAAACTTGAAAGTTAGAATTCTGCACCCTGGAAATCCTGCCCCTCTCAAGTAGCTTCTGAGACCTCATGATCTTACCTCAAATGTGATGAATACAGAATATTATATTTAGCTCACTTGTTTTGCACATTTACAGCTTATGGGACGTTTGGGGGCCCCAGAAGAAGTGGCATTGGCTGCCCTGTACCTTGCTTCAGATGGTACTTTCTGCACCGGTTTAAACCTTTTGATCAGTGGCGGAGCTGAAGTCGGCTTTGGGATAAAGAACCAGATGGATCCTGAGCCTGAGCAAAGTGGGGGTGGGAACTCAAAGGGTTTCTCCATCAAGCCTTAGTGCTGCAACGAGGAGTAGGGATAAGAATTAAGAGTACAGTTGTCATCGATAGAAAGTCATCCCTCCAAGAAGAAGAGCTCCACAAAGCAAAAGGAAACAAAGCAAGAGATGTTTAGTGTTGGACTAGGAGAACTCAGTAACGAAACTCACTGGATGCCCTTGGGCCAGTCGTGGACACACAGCCTGAACTACCACACAGGATCTTGTGAGCAGAAAGAAGAGACCCATGTGTGTCACCTGCAGGGTTTTTTGGAGAAAGGCAGAATCCAAAAAGTCCCTTTAAGACACACCTGTTCAGATAGGCCACACTGATAAAGAAGACTCGTGTTCTTTAGTCTTGCAGGTAGGGTTGCTACTTTTCAAACTGGCCTCTCACTTGTTTCTTTAGTATCTATTTGATTCACATCAAATATCAAGGAGGTGTCATTAATTTTCATGCCATGGACAGCTTCAACTGCCCATTTCCACACATAAGGGATAGGACATTCTTCCTCAGGACTGCTGGCCACCCTGTTTCCCAGGTTTCCAGTCCTGTAATGTGTGAGGGTCAAATAGAAATTCAGCATGTCTACCTGTCCCCATCTTGGATTCAGCCTCACCCAGCCCAGACTCTGATAGTGTAAGCGAGAACTAAGCCCTGGAGTGACTCCTCTATTTAGGCTTTAGTTGGTCATACGAATGTGCCCCTGGACAGCAAGACCACAAAATGGTCAAACTTCATTAAATGTTTCCTATTGATGTTTTCTGTTTATTTCCTCCTAACAACTGTTCCTTTTCTGATCCCAAATCCCATAGTCCAATAAAGACATGCTTCAAAGAAAAGAGATGTCATAAACATTTTGTTGCTGTTTGGTTTTAATATATGAAAATGAACTTGCATTCCCTTCCTACTTGAGCTCGGTTTCGTGCCCTCTCCCCGGCCTTACAGCTTCTTTTCTCTGCACCTTCAAGCTCTCTGCCTGGATTCGTTTGCTTCACCCCATTTGAAGCAAATGTTTGAAGGGAAGAATGGAAAGGAAGTAAAGAAAGAGAGATGATTGCAGAACATTTCCATACGCTTGAGGGTGACTGAGGAAAAGCAGACAGCTTCGATCTGGAAAACAGAAAATTTTAAACAAAACAGTGTCTAAAGGGGGGAAGGAGGAGGAGGGAGGCCACTCATAGAGTTCGCCTGCAACACATCTCAAGAAACAAAGGATATAATGGAATGAGTTTTAATAATCTTTTCATTGGGGAAAAGAGAGCAATAAAGAAATAAAGCCAGTGGTGTATTTATGTAGCAGCAGGGCTATTTTTTGGCAGGAACACACAGGAACAGAGTTCCGGCTGGCTTCAGAGTTGGCCACGCCCACTACAACCCAAACATTATCACAGTTTATCTCTAGGCAACAGATATCAGTTCACCTGGATAAACTGGCTGCTTTGGAAAGAACACTCTGTGGCATTAAACCCCACTGAAGTCCCTCCCCTCCCCAAATCCCCTTTCCTCAGGCTTCAGCCCCAAAATCTCAAGGTATTTTCCCAACCCGGAGCTAGAAACCCTAATGTAAACCCAGGGTGTTTTCACAACATTTCCTTCCTTTTATGAATCTTTTGCATTGGTCCTGGCTTTTTCCCCTCTGTTTGACAACACACTTTCAAAATATCTTCTTGGCCTATTGGTAGAAACATGGTTACTCCATTCTGAGTTTACTTTCACACACTTTGATGTCATCTTTATTGAACTAATACCAGGAAGGGAATTTAAAACAAAACCCACTTCACCTCCATCAGTAGGAATAATATATGAATATGCTTTCAGTTAATTTTTTCCCTTTAATTTCTCCTACTTTTTAAATTCAATGATGAGGTGTCATAGAATCATAGAATCACAGAGTTGGAAAGGGCCGTACAGGCCATCTAGTCCAACCCCCTCTCAATGCAGGGTCAGCCTGGAGCATCTCTGACAAGTGTTTGTCCAGCCACTGCTTAAAGACTGCCAGTGTGGGGGAGCTCACCACCTCCCTAGGCAGTTGATTCCACTGTTGCACAACTCTTACTTGAGTGCAGAATAGTGCCTGGATCACAAGTAAGATTAACCACAGTGAGAGGAGGAGGAGGAGGAGGAGGAGGAGG